>NW_026608703.1:10000-15000 GCF_029499605.1 Hyla sarda
AACATACATACATACATCATATACATACACACATCATATATACATACATACATCATATATATACATACACATACACACATCATATACACATACATATATACATCATATACATACACACATCATATATATACATTCACATACACACATCATATACATACACACATCATATAAACATACATACATCATATATATACATACACATACACACATCATATATACACATACACACATCATATACACATACATATATACATCATATACATACACACATCATATAAACATACATACATCATATATATACATACACATACACACATCATATATACACATACACACATCATATATATACATACACACATCATATACATACACACATCCATATATACATACATACATCATATATACATACACACATCATATATACACATACATACACACATACATACACACACACACATCATATATACACATACATACACACATCATATACACATCATATATACACACATCATATACACATACATACACACATCATATACACATACATATATACATCATATACATACACACATCATATATACATACATACATCATATATATACATACACATACACACATCATATATACACATACACACATCATATACACATACATACACTTGTGGTCAGGACTTATCACTGTACGTAGTCTTACCTGTTACCTGCCACCAGGGAAACCTGAAAGAAACATGATTAATATCACTGTAACTAACATCTACCTGCCCCTAGAACAGCGGTTGCGGTGTGCCTGAAACCCGCGCCGAGGGTCCGCCTTTAGAGGGCAAAAAGACAACACCATATAGGGTAATTTGAGTAATGTTTATAATAACGCCAAATAGTGAAATGCATCTGCCATCTCCCTCGAGGGATCTGGGACATAACTGGTGTATGTGTCAGAGCGCCATCTGCCCAACTTCTGTATCACATGTGTTGGTACTACGTGCCTGGAGGCCGCTGACGCAGCTCCTATCCGAAATGAGTGTCCTGAATATTTCCTAGAGTTGTGGCCTAATGTACGAAGCAATGTGCGGACATGTGATATGAATAAAGAGGTGGACAGAGCCCCCGCACCGAAAAGCAACAGTGGCGACTCCGAAGGCTTGTCGCGGAGAAAGTTTACCAGTTGCGACAACCCCCGCCACCGGGCACCACTTGTTGCCTGAAAAGAAGAAACCGACCACAGCCCCCACCGGGAAGGTTTGGTGACAGAAAGTGAAACCTCAAACCAAGAACCCTGCCACCTTAAGTTAGCTTTCGGTGAGTGTGCCGAACCCCGCCTGGCACACGAGAATTCTCTCGGCCAGAGGAACCATAGAACGCTAGGTACTCTGCCGACTTCAGTATCAGGCTGTGCTCGCATCCGATCGGGTTACCGTCCAACACGTCAGACAATGACCTAACAGTTCACCGCTGATAGGCCTCCGGAATACTAGAGCTACGGGACAAGACCCCTCTGAGCGCAGCCTTGACAGCCTGAGACGAAAGCACAGAAAGCCTGTCCGGGAGAGATAAAGAAATGACGTGCTCGATACCTGAAAGATGAGATTTGATGGTACTATGCAGAAAAGAGTGGCAGAATCCGATGAAAGAAAGAAAGGAATACTGTGTTGAGTTAAATAAGACCTGAAAGTGTTATATGCCCCGTGATATGCCTATAGTACCAGTTTAAACGCATGCGAAGTCCACTGGCACAGAGGTATGTGCGGTGTACCTATTGGTGATTGTAGTGTACCAGCTATGACCATCTGCACAGTATGAAAGCTACGAACGTATGTGTAGTGTACCCCGTCTGCAACCATGAGCGTATGAACAGTGCGAGCTATGTGTATGATGAGCCAGTATGAGCTAAATACGACAACAGTTATAAGCATATGATCTGAATAGTGGCCTGCGTGAGTGCAATATGACCACGACAAGCACACGAACAGTGCTCAAGGCCTGAGTGTCTAACACTGTCTGTACACACTGCATATAACACAATGAGCGTATGAACAGTGCTCAAGGCCTGAGTGTCTAACACTGTCTGTACACATTGCATATAACACAATGAGCGTATGAACAGTGCTCAAGGCCTGAGTGTCTAACACTGTCTGTACACACTGCATATAACACAACGAGCGTATGAACAGTGCTCAAGGCCTGAGTGTTTAACACTGTCTGTACACACTGCATATAACACAATGAGCGTATGAACAGTGCTCAAGGCCTGAGTGTTTAACACTGTCTGTACACACTGCATATAACACAATGAGCGTATGAACAGTGCTCAAGGCCTTAGTGTTTAACACTGTCTGTACACATTGCATATAACACAATGAGCGTATGAACAGTGCTCAAGGCCTTAGTGTTTAACACTGTCTGTACACACTGCATATAACACAATGAGCGTATGAACAGTGCTCAAGGCCTTAGTGTTTAACACTGTCTGTACACACTGCATATAACACAATGAGCGTATGAACAGTGCTCAAGGCCTTAGTGTTTAACACTGTCTGTACACACTACATATAACACAATGAGCGTATGAACAGTGCTCAAGGCCTTAGTGTTTAACACTGTCTGTACACACTGCATATAACACAATGAGCGTATGAACAGTGCTCAAGGCCTTAGTGTTTAACACTGTCTGTACACACTGCATATAACACAATGAGCGTATGAACAGTGCTCAAGGCCTTAGTGTTTAACACTGTCTGTACACATTGCATATAACACAATGAGCGTATGAACAGTGCTCAAGGCCTTAGTGTTTAACACTGTCTGTACACACTGCATATAACACAATGAGCGTATGAACAGTGCTCAAGGCCTGAGTGTCTAACACTGTCTGTACACACTGCATATAACACAATGAGCGTATGAACAGTGCTCAAGGCCTTAGTGTTTAACACTGTCTGTACACACTGCATATAACACAATGAGCGTATGAACAGTGCTCAAGGCCTTAGTGTTTAACACTGTCTGTACACACTGCATATAACACAACGAGCGTATGAACAGTGCTCAAGGCCTGAGTGTTTAACACTGTCTGTACACATTGCATATAACACAATGAGCGTATGAACAGTGCTCAAGGCCTGAGTGTTTAACACTGTCTGTACACACTGCATATAACACAATGAGCGTATGAACAGTGCTCAAGGCCTTAGTGTTTAACACTGTCTGTACACACTGCATATAACACAACGAGCATATGAACAGTGCTCAAGGCCTTAGTGTTTAACACTGTCTGTACACATTGCATATAACACAATGAGCGTATGAACAGTGCTCAAGGCCTTAGTGTTTAACACTGTCTGTACACACTGCATATAACACAATGAGCGTATGAACAGTGCTCAAGGCCTTAGTGTTTAACACTGTCTGTACACACTGCATATAACACAATGAGCGTATGAACAGTGCTCAAGGCCTGAGTGTTTAACACTGTCTGTACACATTGCATATAACACAATGAGCGTATGAACAGTGCTCAAGGCCTGAGTGTTTAACACTGTCTGTACACACTGCATATAACACAATGAGCGTATGAACAGTGCTCAAGGCCTTAGTGTTTAACACTGTCTGTACACACTGCATATAACACAACGAGCATATGAACAGTGCTCAAGGCCTTAGTGTTTAACACTGTCTGTACACATTGCATATAACACAATGAGCGTATGAACAGTGCTCAAGGCCTTAGTGTTTAACACTGTCTGTACACACTGCATATAACACAATGAGCGTATGAACAGTGCTCAAGGCCTTAGTGTTTAACACTGTCTGTACACACTGCATATAACACAATGAGCGTATGAACAGTGCTCAAGGCCTTAGTGTTTAACACTGTCTGTACACACTGCATATAACACAACGAGCGTATGAACAGTGCTCAAGGCCTGAGTGTTTAACACTGTCTGTACACACTGCATATAACACAATGAGCGTATGAACAGTGCTCAAGGCCTTAGTGTTTAACACTGTCTGTACACACTGCATATAACACAACGAGCGTATGAACAGTGCTCAAGGCCTTAGTGTTTAACACTGTCTGTACACACTGCATATAACACAATGAGCGTATGAACAGTGCTCAAGGCCTTAGTGTTTAACACTGTCTGTACACACTGCATATAACACAATGAGCGTATGAACAGTGCTCAAGGCCTTAGTGTTTAACACTGTCTGTACACACTGCATATAACACAATGAGCGGATGGACAGTGCAAGCTATGTGTATGGTACGACAGTATGAAGCTAGATACAACATCAGTTATGAGCATATGTTCTGGATAGTAACCCGCGTATGTATGGAAAGGACGGCACACGTGAGTGCAATATGACCACGACAAGCGCACGAACAGTGCCCAAGGCCTGAGTGTCTAACACTGTCTGTACACATTGCATTTAACACAATGAGCGTATGAACAGTGCTCAAGGCCTTAGTGTTTAACACTGTCTGTACACACTGCATATAACACAATGAGCGTATGAACAGTGCTCAAGGCCTTAGTGTTTAACACTGTCTGTACACACTGCATATAACACAATGAGCGTATGAACAGTGCTCAAGGCCTTAGTGTTTAACACTGTCTGTACACACTGCATATAACACAACGAGCGTATGAACAGTGCTCAAGGCCTGAGTGTTTAACACTGTCTGTACACACTGCATATAACACAATGAGCGTATGAACAGTGCTCAAGGCCTTAGTGTTTAACACTGTCTGTACACACTGCATATAACACAACGAGCGTATGAACAGTGCTCAAGGCCTTAGTGTTTAACACTGTCTGTACACACTGCATATAACACAATGAGCGTATGAACAGTGCTCAAGGCCTTAGTGTTTAACACTGTCTGTACACACTGCATATAACACAATGAGCGTATGAACAGTGCTCAAGGCCTTAGTGTTTAACACTGTCTGTACACACTGCATATAACACAATGAGCGGATGGACAGTGCAAGCTATGTG
>NW_026608703.1:20000-27500 GCF_029499605.1 Hyla sarda
GTGAAAATCTAAATTGCTCCTCTCTACTAAAAATTATAAGATTTTCTCTACCTGTGTTTTTCCTTCAACTTACTAACCTAACCTTGAGGGAATCCTTGAATATATTCATACTGCAGAATTTTAAGGACAGTAGGGGCTCATGTTCATACCTACCAAATAATAGCCAAATTAATATCCTATTATACAACTTTTACAATATAGTCCAGGAATCAAAAAAAAAAAAAAGCAAATAACTATAATACCTGTTATTCCCTTGTACACCTCTCATGGGAAGACAAAATAAGAACAAGAAGCAAAAGAATCCATCGCCTCAGCTGAGATTCCTGCGCTCCAGATCTGTGTCTATACCGCACTCAACGTGCTCTGACGCCAATATCCAGGGAGGCCACAACCTACAGACATACAGCGCTCCTACTTCTCCATTAAAAAGTAATCCTTTAAGGTTGTATAACAGATTTCATCCGATCCGAGATCTACCTGAAGGTACAACAGCCGTCACGAAAATGCACAAAAAGTCGGAAATGATGGCTTGTTCTGACGACTCACTTCTAATGGTGGCGGAAGAACTTAAGGAAAATCTTGATACTACAAAATCAAAGTCCTCTTTACAAGGGTCCACTCCAGATAACAAGAAAAGCTCAACAGGACCGCACACATCCATCCAAATTGTGGACTTTGACCCCAAGGAACAGAGGAAGCCCAAGACTTCACAACCTACTGCAAAAAGGACATTGTCCTCAGCAACTACTTGGGAAACTGACGCATTTACCCCTTCGACTTCCCCTCTGCGGAAAAAAGCAGATCAAGTTGCTTGGTCCCCATGTGGTCCTGAGTCACCGGAAGATACTCCACTTGAGCATAATGAAGGACAGTGGAAAGCCCACCAAAGCCAGATTCCTACTATAGATTATTTTAATGGATTCTTGATGGACATAAAGCAAACCTTTAAGTCTGAGATGGCAAACTTACGACAGGATATACGGTCGGTTAATCAGAGAGTGGATAGCGTGGAAAGTGAACACGATGAAACTCGAAAATACATTTCCCAACTGCAAACAACAGTGTCAGCCCAACACGAAACCCTCAGCGACTACCAAAGACATCTGGAGGATCTGGACAACAGAGGTCGTCGACACAATATTAGAGTGAGGGGATTGCCGGAAGCAACTCAAGAGGAAGACTTAAAGGCGACGCTGGAAGCAATATTCAATACTGTCCTAAATGCACCCTCGGATCATAGAATTCAAATGGACAGAGCTCATAGAGCACTTAAACCAAAAGGTTCCTCACCCTATCCGAGGGATGTAATATGCTGCATCACGGACTATACCCTGAAAGAACAAATAATGAACAAAGCCAGAAATCTCAGAGAGATTGATTTTGACGGTGCTGCAATACAACTGCTACCAGATTTATCGTGGTTAACGCTACAGAAGAGAAGACAACTGAAACCACTATTACAGATCCTACGAGAAAAGGACATAGTCTATCGTTGGGGTTTTCCATTTAGCCTCACTGCAAGAAAGAATGGGAAAAGCGTCACACTGAAGACTTCACAGGATCTCTCTTCATTCTGTGGATTTTTGGGTATCCCTGTCCCACAGCTGAGTAACTGGGAACTCCTGCCTCCGCCTCCTGCTCCTCCTCCGGTTTGGACGAAGGTGACTCCGCGGAGGAATAGAAAACCACAACCTCGCCCTCCTGAAATTGGCTGTCCGTCCCAACGTGATGGACTATCTTGAGTAGAGGTTGCTTTGAATATTGACTCTTAGTGATAGAGTTTAGTGTACCAAATAGCATCCTTGAGTCCTCATTACTTTGTAAAAATGGCTTTAGGCAGGCCCATAGTATATATTTCAAGTAATATTAGACCGCATTGATATATAAAAACTTTGAGTCTAATGTCCTTTATTCAAGTTATGATAGTTAGGATTCTTAGTTTTACATGCTTAACTGAAGTACAGCTTGGAGCTAGCTTCCTTAGACTAGCTTAGTTTCTCTGTTGATATACGCTTTCTACCCCTATTATAGAAGAATTTTTCTCATCCCTGAGCCCATAGTGCCTCAGGCGCGAGTATTAGGTAGAAATTCTTCGAAGTTATATCCAAGGAGAATATACTGGATATCGTTAGAGAGTTAATTCTCAGGATAGTTGTTATACCTGTATTGATATCTTCTTGCTTCTAATGTTTTTCCTTTTTTTCTTTAAGTGCATGGTCCCCACCTTAACCTTCAACCACAGGAATGTCTGGGATGACAAGGTGTTCTTCATCCCCGCTTGCTTTACGGTAACGAACACACACCAACGTTACACGAGGGCAGAGGGTTCTTCGGTATTGGTCAATCCGGGAGGGTTGGTACTTTTCTGTATGGTTGTAAATCCCTCTCTCCTTAAAACCAAGATATGGCTAAGTTAATGTCATACAACGTTAAGGGGCTAAACACGGATGTTAAGTGCCGATTATTACTCAAAGAACTTAAGAGGAGAGAGGTTGATATTGCTTTTATACAGGAAACTCACCATTGTGATCCAAACTCCTTCAATTTTGCATTGAAACAGTACCCAAAGATATATGCAGCTAATCAAGACAGGAAAAGGGGGGGTGTTGCCATACTGATTTCCTCTAAATGTCCCTTTCAGGTTGACACTACCTATCTAGATCCACATGGTAGATATATCATTCTTACCGGCCGTTTGTCTTCCTCACCTATGACACTTTGCAATCTATATGCACCCAACCATAGCCAAATTCCATTTTTAAGTAGAGTACTTAACAAGTTGTCCAGGTTGCCTCCAATAACATTATTGATAGGAGGTGATTTTAACCTTCCCTTTTCCGCAAAATTAGACAGGACGTCGGTCAATCACCCAATACCCCCACAAAATACAATTCGCTTATCTCAATTATTTCGTAGGATTATAAGGAAACACCATATATATGACCTATGGCGTTCCCTTCAACCTAATGTTAAGGAATATACATTTTACTCCCATCCACATACAACACACTCGAGAATCGACATGTTCTTTGGGAATATCCTGGCCTATAGGTTAACCAAAACCTCAACAATACTCCCGATTACGTGGTCGGATCATGCACCGATCATGTTGGAATTAGCCGACTCTTCCATCCCAAGAAGAATTTGTCACTGGAGATTAAATGAATCTCTTCTGAAGAAAGCGGACAATAGGGATAGATTGGGGGCGTGCATTAAGGAATACTTTGAACAAAATATAGGGACGGTCTCATCTTGTTCGGTCTTATGGGAGGCCCATAAGACAGTAATAAGAGGTCAATATATATCGTTGGCTTCCCAGCTCAAAAAAGACCTACTAAAGAATACAGTGGAACTAGAAAACAAATTAAAAGCTCTGGAGATTAGGTTACAGACATACCCCACAGTCTCACTACTGCGTAAAATAACTAAGATACGTAATGAATTGAAGGATTTGGAGATGAATGTGGCGGAAAAACTGGTCTCCTACTCCAGGCACAAATATTATGCTAGGGCCAATAAACCACACACCCTGCTTGCCTCTCAACTGAATTCTCAGCCCTCACAATCTAGTCCCTTTGCAGTAAAAAATAATAGTGGTCACTTAGTCTATAGCCCTGAAGGTATAGCTGATCTATTTAGGGAGTTTTACGCTAAACTTTATAATTTACCTTCCTCCCTACCTCCCACAGCCGAGGAAAGAGATTCTCTTCTTCAAAATTATTTGGATAATTGTGGCTTACCGAGGATTAAGGAGTCTGACTTTCAATTTTTAAATTCCCCGATCACCTTGGATGAAATCCATGATACAATTAAGCAGCTACCCAATGGTAAATCTCCTGGACCGGACGGCCTACCTTACTCTTATTACAAAACTTTTATCGAAGTTTTATCTCCACACATGCAAATTTTATTTAATTCATTTATGCTGAATGCAATTGTACCTTCCTCCATGCTAGGCTCATATATTACCGTACTGCCTAAATCAGATAAAGATCCAACAGACTGTGCAAATTACAGACCAATATCCCTGCTTAATTCGGATCTAAAGGTATTTACTAAACTATTGGCCAATCGTCTGAGGGTGGTTCTCCCTTCTTTAATCAACAGGGACCAGGTGGGTTTTATACAGGGTAGGCAGGCGGGAGACAGTACGAGAAGGAATATGGATATAATAGATATGTTGAACAAGACCAACATGCCCGGGGTAATTATCAGCCTTGATGCTGAGAAAGCCTTTGACAGGCTAAGTTGGCCATTTTTAATGAATACTCTCCGCACATTTGGAATAAATGGTCCGTTCTTCTCGGCTGTCTCCAACCTATACACAACACCATCCGCCCAAGTAAGACTTAAACATGCAACATCAAAATACCTACCAATTTACAATGGGACGCGACAGGGATGCCCCCTCTCCCCTTTACTTTTTGTACTCAGCATTGAGCCCCTAGCAGCATATGTCCGTAGAAATGCTGATATTACAGGGGTTAAGTTGGGTTCCAAAGAATTTAAGATATCGTTGTATGCGGACGATGTTCTTCTAACATTGACCAAACCCCATACGTCGCTACCCAACCTTCTTAGGGTCATTGAAAAATATTCTAATATGTCTGGTTATAAAATCAACTCAGATAAAACTGAAATACTGCCAATCAATATCTCACCTGGAGACTTGGAAATTTTTAAATCTAATTTTAATTATAGATGGCAAGAGAATACCTTGAAGTATCTCGGCATTAAACTCACACCGAACACTTCTCTTCTCTTTAAACATAATTTTCCTCCTTTGGTCCAGGAGATTAACACCTTATTGATCAAATGGAAGTCACTTCCTCTATCCCTCCTTGGAAGGGTTGCAGCAGTCAAGATGACAGTACTTCCCAAATTATTGTACATCATGGAAACTCTTCCAATTTTTATCTCTAAGGGGGCCCTAATGAAGTTTCAATCGATGTTACTTAAGTTCATTTGGAAAGGTGGGCGTCACAGGATCCCTATAGCAGTTTTAACCCCTTAAGGACCGGGGGTTTTTCCGTTTTTGCATTTTCGTTTTTTGCTCCTTGCCTTTAAAAAATCATAACTCTTTCAATTTTGCACCTAAAAATCCATATGATGCTTATTTTTTGCACCACCAATTCTACTTTGTAATGACGTCAGTCATTGTGCCCAAAAATCTACGGTGAAACGGGAAAAAAAATCATTGTGAGACAAAATTGAAAAAAAAAACGCCATTTTGTAACTTTTGGGGGCTTCCGTTTCTACGTAGTACATTTTTCGGTAAAAATGACACCTTACCTTTATTCTGTAGGTCCATATGATTAAAATGATACCCTACTTATACAGGTTTGAATTTGTCGCACTTCTGGAAAAAATCATAACTTCATGCAGAAAAATGTATACGTTTAAAATTGTCATCTTCTGACCCCTATAACTTTTTTATTTTTCCGTGTATGGGGCGGTATGAGGGCTCATTTTTTGCGCCGTGATCTGAAGTTTTTAACGGTATCATTTTTGCATTGATAGGACTTATTGATCGCTTTTTATTCATTTTTTCATGATATAGAAAGTGACCAAAAATGCACTATTTTGGACTTTGGAATTTTTTTGCGCGCACGCCATTGACCGTGCGGTTTAATTAACGATATATTTTTATAATTCGGACATTTCCGCACGCGGCGATACCATATATGTTTATTTTTATTTTTATTTACACTGTGTTTTTTCTTTTATGGGAAAAGGGGGGTGATTCAAACTTTTAATAGGGAAGGGGTTAAATGATGTTTATTCACTTTTTTTTTGCACTTTTTTTTTGCAGTGTTATAGGTCCCATAGGGACCTATAACACTGCACACACTGATCTTTTACATTGATCACTGGTTTCTCATAAGAAACCAGTGATCGATGATTCTGCCGGATGACTGCTCATGCCTGGATCTCAGGCACTGAGCAGTCATTCGGCGATCGGACAGCGAAGAGGCAGGTAGGGGCCCTCCCGCTGTCCTGTCAGCTGTTCGGGATGCCGCGATTAGCCGCGGCTATCCCGAACAGCCCACTGAGCTAGCCGGCATGCTTTCGGTTTCACTTTAGACGCGGCGTTCAACTTTGAACGCCGCGTCTAAAGGGTTAATAGCGCGCGGCACAGAGATCAATGCCGCGCGCTATTAGCCACGGGTCCCGGCCGTTGTTAGAGGCCGGGCCCGAACCGCTATGACGTTATAGATCGGGAGCGGACACATGACGTTCCAGTACGTCATGTGTCCTTAAACATATGGAGGTCTGGCGTTTCCAGATGTATATAAATATTACTTAGCAGTACACTTAAGAAGGATTCCTTCTCTGACTGCAGTTAAACCGACCCATAAATGGTTGGAAATTGAAACGGAATGGATATCACCAGTCCATCCTAGCTCCTTAATCTGGACATGGCAGACACCCAAAATTCCTAAGAAAATACTCAAGTCTACTGCATTAACACTTAAGGTGTGGGAGGCAACCTGGTCAACATATGGACTTAAATCACCAAAGTCTCTATTTACCCCACTGATATCTAATCCCTCCTTCCCATCTAGTTACAGGAGTGATGTGGTCACACACTGGTTGTCAGCTAAACTCTTGTATTTGATGGATCTGATAGACCCGTTGAGACGTACATTAATCCCCTTCTCAGACTTGCAGTCCAAATATAATCTCCCAGATTCATCATACTCACTATATCAAGATGTGTGCACCCAACTGACCTCCCTTACTTCAGCTGCGACCCTTCCTCCTATGACACCCTTTGAGTCTTTATGTAAAAATTCCACATCGACTCGAGGGCTTATATCAGGCATTTACTCTCTGTTACTAATACCACAGGATATCGCTAAAATACGACACTCTTATATGGACAAGTGGGAGGCGTACCTGGGTAAGACTAACTATTGGACAATGGCAGACAATTTGGTCAAATGCAGCTAAATCTTCTTCTTGTATAAATTATAGGGAAAATCAATATAAAGTACTCACCTTTTGGTACCATACACCCGATCTATTGAATCACATTTTTCCCCAGGTTCCACCCTTATGCTGGAGGTGCCAACAAGCCAGGGGTATGCTTCCACATATTTTTTGGGATTGCCCTGCCCTGGCTGATTATTGGAATTTCATCGGAATCCTAGTGAGGCGTCTTTTGGGGATACATTTACCTTTAGATCCATCTATATTCCTTTTGAATATGTTCCCTAGAAACCTTAATAAAACACAGACTAGACTTTTATTACATATCCTGACTGCAGCCAAGTGTGTAATAGCTAGTTGGTGGAATGAGAGTACACCTCCACCTATAAATGTATTACTAGATAGGATTAGAGAAATGAAAAGAATGGAATATTTTTCAGCGTCATTAGAAGACTCATTGCCGAAATTTTATGAAATTTGGCGGCTGTGGGATGAATACGACACATAGCAAGAACACCATAGACAAAATAAAAAGTAATTAAAAAAATAAATAAAATAAAAAACTAC
>NW_026608703.1:35000-57110 GCF_029499605.1 Hyla sarda
GTGTACTAGAGACAATGGTGCCATATTGGAGGTACTTCTTTATGGACATCTCTGAGATAAACGGAAAGTGTACTAGAGACAATGGTGCCATATTGGAGGTACTTCTTTATGGCCATCTCTGAGATAAACGGAGTGTGTACTAGAGACAATGGTGCCATATTGGAGGTACTTCTTTATGGCCATCTCTGAGATAAACGGAGTGTGTACTAGAGACAATGGTGCCATATTGGAGGTACTTCTTTATGGCCATCTCTGAGATGAACGGAATGTGTACTAGAGACAATGGTGCCATATTGGAGGTACTTCTTTATGGCCATCTCTGAGATAAACGGAGTGTGTACTAGAGACAATGGCTGCCATATTGGAGGTACTTCTTTATGGCCATCTCTGAGATAAACGGAGTGTGTACTAGAGACAATGGTGCCATATTGGAGGTACTTCTTTATGGCCATCTCTGAGATAAACGGAATGTGTACTAGAGACAATGGCTGCCATATTGGAGGTACTTCTTTATGGCCATCTCTGAGATAAACGGAGTGTGTACTAGAGACAATGGTGCCATATTGGAGGTACTTCTTTATGGCCATCTCTGAGATAAACGGAGTGTGTACTAGAGACAATGGTGCCATATTGGAGGTACTTCTTTATGGCCATCTCTGAGATGAACGGAATGTGTACTAGAGACAATGGTGCCATATTGAAGGTACTTCTTTATGGCCATCTCTGAGATGAACGGAATGTGTACTAGAGACAATGGTGCCATATTGAAGGTACTTCTTTATGGACATCTCTGAGATAAACGGAGTGTGTACTAGAGACAATGCTGCCATATTGGAGGTACTTCTTCATGGACATCTCTGAGATAAACCGAATGTGTACTAGAGACAATGGTGCCATATTGGAGGTACTTCTTTATGGCCATCTCTGAGATAAATGGAAAGTGTACTAGAGACAATGGTGCCATATTGGAGGTACTTCTTTATGGCCATCTCTGAGATGAACGGAATGTGTACTATAGACAATGGCTGCCATATTGGAGGTACTTCTTTATGGCCATCTCTGAGATAAACGGAGTGTGTACTAGAGACAATGGTGCCATATTGAAGGTACTTCTTTATGGCCATCTCTGAGATGAACGGAATGTGTACTAGAGACAATGGTGCCATATTGAAGGTACTTCTTTATGGCCATCTCTGAGATGAACGGAATGTGTACTAGAGACAATGGTGCCATATTGGAGGTACTTCTTTATGGCCATCTCTGAGATGAACGGAAAGTGTACTAGAGACAATGGTGCCATATTGGAGGTACTTCTTTATGGCCATCTCTGAGATAAACGGAAAGTGTACTAGAGACGTGCCATATTGGAGGTACTTCTTTATGGCCATCTCTGAGATGAACGGAATGTGTACTAGAGACAATGGCTGCCATATTGGAGGTGCTTCTTTATGGCCATCTCTGAGATGAACGGAATGTGTACTAGAGACAATGGCTGCCATATTGGAGGTACTTCTTTATGGACATCTCTGAGATGAACGGAATGTGTACTAGAGACAATGGTGCCATATTGGAGGTACTTCTTCATGGACATCTCTGAGATAAACCGAATGTGTACTAGAGACAATGGTGCCATATTGGAGGTACTTCTTTATGGCCATCTCTGAGATGAACGGAATGTGTACTATAGACAATGGCTGCCATATTGGAGGTACTTCTTTATGGCCATCTCTGAGATAAACGGAGTGTGTACTAGAGACAATGGTGCCATATTGGAGGTACTTCTTCATGGACATCTCTGAGATAAACCGAATGTGTACTAGAGACAATGGTGCCATATTGGAGGTACTTCTTTATGGCCATCTCTGAGATAAATGGAAAGTGTACTAGAGACAATGGTGCCATATTGGAGGTACTTCTTTATGGCCATCTCTGAGATGAACGGAATGTGTACTATAGACAATGGCTGCCATATTGGAGGTACTTCTTTATGGCCATCTCTGAGATAAACGGAGTGTGTACTAGAGACAATGGTGCCATATTGAAGGTACTTCTTTATGGCCATCTCTGAGATGAACGGAATGTGTACTAGAGACAATGGTGCCATATTGAAGGTACTTCTTTATGGCCATCTCTGAGATGAACGGAATGTGTACTAGAGACAATGGTGCCATATTGGAGGTACTTCTTTATGGCCATCTCTGAGATGAACGGAAAGTGTACTAGAGACAATGGTGCCATATTGGAGGTACTTCTTTATGGCCATCTCTGAGATAAACGGAAAGTGTACTAGAGACAATGGTGCCATATTGGAGGTACTTCTTTATGGCCATCTCTGAGATGAACGGAATGTGTACTAGAGACAATGGCTGCCATATTGGAGGTACTTCTTTATGGACATCTCTGAGATGAACGGAATGTGTACTAGAGACAATGGTGCCATATTGGAGGTACTTCTTTATGGACATCTCTGAGATAAACGGAGTGTGTACTAGAGACAATGGTGCCATATTGGAGGTACTTCTTTATGGCCATCTCTGAGATGAACGGAATGTGTACTAGAGACAATGGTGCCATATTGGAGGTACTTCTTTTTGGCCATCTCTAAGATGAACGGAATGTGTACTAGAGACAATGGCTGCCATATTGGAGGTACTTCTTTATGGCCATCTCTGAGATGAACGGAATGTGTACTAGAGACAATGGTGCCATATTGGAGGTACTTCTTTATGGCCATCTCTGAGATGAACGGAAAGTGTACTAGAGACAATGGTGCCATATTGGAGGTACTTCTTTATGGACATCTCTGAGATAAACGGAGTGTGTACTAGAGACAATGGTGCCATATTGGAGGTACTTCTTTATGGCCATCTCTAAGATCAACGGAGTGTGTACTAGAGACAATGGTGCCATATTGGAGGTACTTCTTTATGGCCATCTCTGAGATGAACGGAATGTGTACTAGAGACAATGGTGCCATATTGGAGGTACTTCTTTATGGCAATCTTTGAGATGAACGGAATGTGTACTAGAGACAATGGCTGCCATATTGGAGGTACTTTTTTACGGCCATCTCTGAGATAAACGGAGTGTGTACTAGAGATAATGGTGCCATATTGGAGGTACTTCTTTATGGCCATCTCTGAGATAAACGGAAAGTGTACTAGAGACAATGGTGCCATATTGGAGGTACTTCTTTATGGCCATCTCTGAGATAAACTGAGTGTGTACTAGAGACAATGGCTGCCATATTGGAGGTACTTCTTTATGGACATCTCTGAGATAAACGGAGTGTGTACTAGAGACAATGGCTGTCATATTGGAGGTGCTTCTTTATGGCCATCTCTGAGATGAACGGAATGTGTACTAGAGACAATGGTGCCATATTGGAGGTACTTCTTTATGGCCATCTCTGAGATGAACGGAATGTGTACTAGAGACAATGGCTGCCATATTGGAGGTACTTCTTTATGGCCATCTCTGAGATGAACGGAATGTGTACTAGAGACAATGGTGCCATATTGGAGGTACTTCTTTATGGCCATCTCTGAGATGAACAGAATGTGTACTAGAGACAATGGCTGTCATATTGGAGGTACTTCTTTATGGCCATCTCTGAGATGAACAGAATGTGTACTAGAGACAATGGCTGTCATATTGGAGGTACTTCTTTATGGACATATCTGAGATAAACGGAAAGTGTACTAGAGACAATGGTGCCATATTGGAGGTACTTCTTTATGGCCATCTCTGAGATAAACGGAATGTGTACTAGAGACAATGGTGCCATATTGGAGGTACTTCTTTATGGACATCTCTGAGATAAACGGAGTGTGTACTAGAGACAATGGCTGTCATATTGGAGGTACTTCTTTATGGCCATCTCTAAGATCAACGGAATGTGTACTAGAGACAATGGCTGCCATATTGGAGGTACTTCTTTATGGCCATCTCTGAGATGAACGGAATGTGTACTAGAGACAATGGTGCCATATTGGAGGTACTTCTTTATGGCCATCTCTGAGATGAACAGAATGTGTACTAGAGACAATGGCTGTCATATTGGAGGTACTTCTTTATGGACATCTCTGAGATAAACGGAAAGTGTACTAGAGACAATGGTGCCATATTGGAGGTACTTCTTTATGGCCATCTCTGAGATAAACGGAATGTGTACTAGAGACAATGGTGCCATATTGGAGGTACTTCTTTATGGACATCTCTGAGATAAACGGAGTGTGTACTAGAGACAATGGTGCCATATTGGAGGTACTTCTTTATGGCCATCTCTAAGATGAACGGAAAGTGTACTAGAGACAATGGTGCCATATTGGAGGTACTTCTTTATGGCCATCTCTAAGATCAACGGAATGTGTACTAGAGACAATGGCTGCCATATTGGAGGTACTTCTTTATGGCCATCTCTGAGATGAACGGAATGTGTACTAGAGACAATGGTGCCATATTGGAGGTACTTCTTTATGGCAATCTTTGAGATGAACGGAATGTGTACTAGAGACAATGGCTGCCATATTGGAGGTACTTTTTTACGGCCATCTCTGAGATAAACGGAGTGTGTACTAGAGACAATGGTGCCATATTGGAGGTACTTCTTTATGGCCATCTCTGAGATAAACGGAAAGTGTACTAGAGACAATGGTGCCATATTGGAGGTACTTCTTTATGGACATCTCTGAGATAAACGGAGTGTGTACTAGAGACAATGGTGCCATATTGAAGGTACTTCTTTATGGCCATCTCTGAGATAAACGGAGTGTGTACTAGAGACAATGGCTGCCATATTGGAGGTACTTCTTTATGGACATCTCTGAGATAAACGGAGTGTGTACTAGAGACAATGGCTGTCATATTGGAGGTGCTTCTTTATGGCCATCTCTGAGATGAACGGAATGTGTACTAGAGACAATGGCTGCCATACTGGAGGTACTTCTTTAAACATGGCGGCTCTTGTTATCTAAGTGAACAGGTGTTATATGATGCCATTATACGCTCTGTACACACTGTATCTGAATCATACAAACTTACATAGGAGTGTGCAGGAATACAGAATATGTTACACACATTTCCTATCCTTTCTTATAGAGTTCATATCCATTAGTATTATAATAGTGATGATGACTATATACAGAATTACTGTATACTAAGTGACTGTGACTTAATATGTAGATTCATGAGTAGATAACACTGGGTTATCCGTCATCTGTTTGAGAATGTAACCACCCAAATTCAATACTCAAATTCAACACAAATAGGGATGAAAAAATATATAAAGCTTTATTAAAGATACATAGAAAAACAATGCATAGTCAGTGCACAGAACGGAGTAAAAGGCAGGGGATGCAGATGTACACATTGGGAGCGGAAATGTAAAAGTACATATGTATGCGCAAATCCACAAACAGGGAATACGCTGAAAAGGGTATATATGAACCCTGACAGAGAATGTTAGGAATGTATAAGCATACAGTGCACAGAAAATAGGAAATAATCACCAATGTAGAGCCAGGTACCATCTGCACTTACCCAAACGTACCTTTCGCGCTACTGCGCTTCGTCAGGGGGGCGTGGCTAAAACTGACTCTGAATGCTCATTAAATAGTCACAGAGAACCAATCACAAGTTTGCTGATGTAGGACTGATACCTCTAACAGCCAGTAACCTGATGTGATAAAGTAGATAACTCACACCTGAATAGTACCACCTACTTTGTATGCAGAGAATCCTATGAACGCTGCGGGCGCCATGGCGTCTGCAGTGCAACCCGGAACAAGGACCAAGCACATGATCATATTGAGTCACATGATCCGGTTGCGTGTTGGTGGCGAAGGGCAGTCACGGTTGTGAGCGGTGCCAGTACTGACGCGTTGCCGGGGGGAGAACTGCGCCGGAGCACGTGATCACATTGTATCACGTGATCCGGCACATAGCGCGATGACAGCAGAACACTGTTACTGGTGTGGGCAGCGTAAACACCAACGGGTTGCCCTGGAGACATTACATGGCGTGATGACTGTAAAAAGTTAACACTGGTGTCGGCGCAAAGAGCGCAAACACCAGCGCGTTGCCATAGAGACATGACGCAGCGTAGGGAGGCGGGGACATAGTGCATCCATAATGAAAGCAGGTACGTATAGTGTCAGGGAAGCGATCGCATGAATACGGTGAAGCCAGTTAGGTAGTGAGTAAAACGCAGCAAAACGTGGGTGAAGCGAGCAGGTGAGTGACCATACGAAAGGGAATGAAATACCAACCTGTTATAAAATAATCCTGCAATGATAACATACATATGCAATGTGAATGTTACGCCGAGCGCTCCGGGTCCCCGCTCCTCCCCGGAGCGCTCGCAGCGTTCTCTCATTCGCAGCGCCCCGGTCAGACCTGCTGACCGGGTGCGCTGCGATATTACTCCCAGCCGGGATGCGATTCGCGATGCGGGACGCGCCCGCTCGCGATGCGCATCTCGGCTCCCGTACCTGACCCGTTCCCCGTCTGTGTTGTCCCGGCGCGCGCGGCCCCGCTCCTTAGGGAGCGCGCGCGCCGGGTCTCTGCCATTTAAAGGGCCGCTGCGCCGCTGATTGGCGCAGCAGGCCTAATCAGTATTCTCACCTGTGCACTCCCTACTTATACCTCACTTCCCCTGCACTCCCTCGCCGGATCTTGTTGCCATTGTGCCAGTGAAAGCGTTCCCTTGTGTGTTCCTAGCCTGTGTTCCAGACCTCCTGCCGTTGCCCCTGACTACGATCCTTGCTGCCTGCCCTGACCTTCTGCTACGTCCGACCTTGCTCTTGTCTACTCCCTTGTACCGCGCCTATCTTCAGCAGTCAGAGAGGTTGAGCCGTTGCTGGTGGATACGACCTGGTTGCTACCGCCGCTGCAAGACCATCCCGCTTTGCGGCGGGCTCTGGTGAATACCAGTAGCAACTTAGAACCGGTCCACCAGCACGGTCCACGCCAATCCCTCTCTGGCACAGAGGATCCACCTCCAGCCAGCCGAATCGCGACAGTAGATCCGGCCATGGATCCCGCTGAAGTCCCACTGCCAGTTGTCGCCGACCTCACCACGGTGGTCGCCCAGCAGTCGCAACAGATAGCGCAACAAGGTCACCAGCTGTCTCAACTGACCGTGATGCTACAGCAGCTATTACCACAGCTCCAGCAACAATCTCCTCCGCCAGCTCCTGCACCTCCTCCGCAGCGAGTGGCCGCTTCCGGCCTACGACTTTCCTTGCCGGATAAATTTGATGGGGACTCTAAGTTTTGCCGTGGCTTTCTTTCGCAATGTTCCCTGCACTTGGAGATGATGTCGGACCAGTTTCCAACTGAAAGGTCTAAGGTGGCTTTCGTAGTCAGCCCTCTGTC
The DNA here is from genome assembly GCF_029499605.1 of Hyla sarda. NCBI lineage: Eukaryota > Metazoa > Chordata > Amphibia > Anura > Hylidae > Hyla > Hyla sarda. Next base: position 42,378 of record NW_026608703.1, read on the forward strand.
TGGAAAAGCTCTGTCATGGGCCACACCGCTCTGGGACCGCAATGACCCCGTCACTGCCTCTGTACACTCCTTCTTCACGGAGATCCGAAGTGTCTTTGAGGAACCTGCCCGAGCCTCTTCTGCTGAGACTGCCCTGCTGAACCTGGTCCAGGGTAATTCTTCTGTTGGCGAGTACGCCATCCAATTCCGTACTCTTGCCTCCGAATTATCCTGGAATAATGAGGCCCTCTGCGCGACCTTTAAAAAAGGCCTATCCAGCAACATCAAAGATGTTCTGGCCGCACGAGAAATTCCTGCTAACCTGCATGAACTTATTCATCTTGCCACCCGCATTGACATGCGTTTTTCCGAAAGGCGTCAGGAGCTCCGCCAGGATATGGACTTTGTTCGCACGAGGCGGTTTCTCTCCCCGGCTCCTCTCTCCTCTGGTCCTCTGCAATCCGTTCCTGTGCCTCCCGCCGTGGAGGCTATGCAAGTTGACCGGTCTCGCTTGACACCTCAAGAGAGGACACGACGCCGCATGGAGAATCTGTGCCTGTACTGTGCCGGTACCGAACACTTCTTGAAAGATTGTCCTATCCGTCCTTCCCGCCTGGAAAGACGTATGCTGACTCCGCACAATGATGAGACAGTTCTTGATGTCTACTCTGCTTCTCCACGCCTTACTGTGCCTGTGCGGATATCTGCCTCTACCTTCTCCTTCTCTGCTACGGCCTTCCTGGATTCCGGATCTGCAGGAAATTTTATTTTGGCCTCCCTCATCAACAGGTTCAACATCCCAGTGACCAGTCTCGCCAGACCCCTCTACATCAATTCTGTTAACAATGCAAGATTGGACTGTACCGTGCGTTACCGCACGGAACCTATCCTAATGTGCATCGGACCTCATCACGAAAAAATTGAATTTTTGGTCCTCTCCAACTGCACTTCTGAAATTCTTCTTGGATTACCGTGGCTTCAACGCCATTCCCCAACCCTTGATTGGTCCACAGGAGAAATCAAGAACTGGGGTACTTCTTGTCACAAGGACTGTCTTAAATCGGTGCCCAGTACTCCTTGCCGTGACCCTGTGGTTCCCCCTGTATCCGGTCTTCCTAAGGCTTATATGGACTATTCTGACGTTTTTTGCAAAAAGCAAGCTGAGACTTTGCCTCCTCACAGGCCTTATGACTGTCCTATTGACCTCCTCCCGGGTACTACCCCACCCCGGGGCAGAATCTATCCTCTGTCTGCTCCAGAGACTCTTGCCATGTCGGAGTACATCCAGGAGAATTTAAAAAAGGGGTTTATCCGCAAGTCCTCCTCTCCTGCCGGAGCTGGATTTTTTTTTGTGTCCAAAAAAGATGGCTCCCTACGTCCTTGTATTGATTACCGCGGACTTAATAAAATCACGGTAAAAAACCGCTACCCCTTACCTCTTATCTCGGAACTCTTTGATCGCTTACAAGGTGCCCACATCTTTACCAAACTGGACTTAAGAGGTGCTTATAATCTCATCCGCATCAGGGAGGGGGACGAATGGAAGACTGCATTTAACACCAGAGATGGACACTTTGAGTATCTGGTCATGCCCTTTGGCCTATGCAACGCCCCTGCCGTCTTCCAAGACTTTGTTAATGAAATTTTTCGTGATCTCCTATATTCCTGTGTTGTGGTTTATCTGGACGATATTCAGATTTTTTCTGCCAACTTAGAAGAACACCGCCAGCATGTCCGCATGGTTCTTCAGAGACTTCGTGACAATCAACTTTATGCCAAAATGGAGAAATGTCTCTTTGAATGTCAATCTCTTCCTTTCCTAGGATACTTGGTCTCTGGCCAGGGACTACAAATGGACCCAGATAAACTCTCTGCCGTCTTAGATTGGCCACGCCCCTCCGGACTCCGTGCTATCCAACGTTTTTTGGGGTTCGCCAATTATTACAGACAGTTTATTTCACACTTTTCCACTATTGTGGCTCCTATCGTGGTTTAACCAAGAAAAATGCCAATCCCAAGTCCTGGTCCCCCCAAGCGGAAGACGCATTTAAACATTTCAAGTCTGCCTTTTCTTCCGCTCCCGTGCTCTCCAGACCTGACCCATCTAAACCCTTCCTATTGGAGGTAGATGCCTCCTCAGTGGGAGCTGGAGCTGTCCTTCTACAAAAAAATTCTTCCGGGCATGCTGTGACTTGTGGTTTTTTTTCTAGGACCTTCTCCCCGGCGGAGAGAAACTATTCCATCGGGGATCGAGAACTACTGGCCATTAAATTGGCGCTTGAGGAATGGAGGCACCTGCTGGAGGGATCAAAATTTCCAGTTATCATATACACTGATCACAAGAATCTCTCCTACCTCCAGTCTGCCCAACGACTGAACCCTCGCCAGGCTAGGTGGTCGTTGTTCTTTGCCCGTTTTAACTTTGAAATCCATTTTCGCCCTGCTGACAAGAACATTAGGGCAGATGCCCTCTCTCGTTCTTCTGATGCCTCTGAAGTAGAGGTCTCTCCGCAACACAATTCCTCCGGACTGTCTGATCTCCACTTCTCCAGCTTCCATCAGGCAAACTCCTCCAGGGAAGACCTTCGTTTCTCCACGCCAGCGTCTCGGGATTCTCAAATGGGGACACTCCTCCCACCTCGCAGGCCATGTGGGCATCAAAAAATCCTTGCAACTCATCTCTCGATTTTATTGGTGGCCGACTCTGGAGACTGATGTTATTGATTTCGTGCGGGCCTGTACTGTCTGTGCCCGGGATAAGACTCCTCGCCAGAAGCCTGCTGGTCTCCTTCATCCTCTGCCTGTTCCTGAACAGCCTTGGTGACAGATTGGTATGGACTTTATTATGGACTTGCCCTCATCCCGTGGCAACACTGTTGTTTGGGTGGTCGTTGATCGATTTTCCAAGATGGCACATTTTATTCCTCTTCCTGGTCTTCCTTCAGCGCCTCAGTTGGCAAAGCAATTTTTTACACACATTTTTCGCCTTCACGGTTTGCCCACGCATATCGTCTCAGATAGAGGCGTCCAATTCGTGTCTAAATTCTGGAGGGCCCTCTGTAAACAGCTCAAGATCAAATTAAACTTCTCTTCTTCTTATCCCCAATCCAATGGGCAAGTAGAAAGAGTTAATCAGGTCCTGGGTGACTATTTACGGCATTTTGTTTCCTCCCGCTAGGATGACTGGGCAGATCTTCTACCATGGGCCGAATTCTCATACAACTTCAGAGTCTCCGAATCTTCTGCTAAATCCCCATTTTTCGTGGTGTACGGCCGTCACCCTCTTCCTCCCCTCCCTACTCCCTTGCCCTCTGGTTTGCCCGCTGTGGATGAAGTGACTCGTGATCTTTCCACCATATGGAAAGAGACCCAAAATTCTCTTTTACAGGCTTCATCCCGGATGAAAAGATTTGCTGATAAAAAAAGAAGAACTCCCCCCATTTTTGCTCCCGGAGACAAGGTATGGCTCTCCGCTAAATATGTCCGCTTTCGTGTCCCCAGTTACAAACTGGGACCACGCTATCTTGGTCCTTTCAAAATCAAGTGCCAGATCAACCCTGTCTCTTACAAACTCCTTCTTCCTCCTTCTCTCCGTATTCCCAATGCCTTCCATGTCTCTCTCCTTAAACCACTCATCCTTAACCGCTTCTCTCCCAAAGTTGTTTCTCCCACTCTAGTTTCCGGATCTTCTGACGTCTTTTCTGTGAAGGAGATTCTAGCATCCAAAACGGTCAGAGGTAAAAGATTCTTCTTGGTCGACTGGGAGAATTGCGGCCCTGAGGAGAGATCCTGGGAACCTGAGGACAACATCCTGGACAAAAGTCTTATCCTCAGGTTCTCAGGCTCCAAAAAGAGGGGGAGACCCAAGGGGGGGGGTACTGTTACGCCGAGCGCTCCGGGTCCCCGCTCCTCCCCGGAGCGCTCGCAGCGTTCTCTCATTCGCAGCGCCCCGGTCAGACCTGCTGACCGGGTGCGCTGCGATATTACTCCCAGCCGGGATGCGATTCGCGATGCGGGACGCGCCCGCTCGCGATGCGCATCTCGGCTCCCGTACCTGACCCGTTCCCCGTCTGTGTTGTCCCGGCGCGCGCGGCCCCGCTCCTTAGGGCGCGCGCGCGCCGGGTCTCTGCCATTTAAAGGGCCGCTGCGCCACTGATTGGCGCAGCAGGCCTAATCAGTATTCTCACCTGTGCACTCCCTACTTATACCTCACTTCCCCTGCACTCCCTCGCCGGATCTTGTTGCCATTGTGCCAGTGAAAGCGTTCCCTTGTGTGTTCCTAGCCTGTGTTCCAGACCTCCTGCCATTGCCCCTGACTACGATCCTTGCTGCCTGCCCTGACCTTCTGCTACGTCCGACCTTGCTCTTGTCTACTCCCTTGTACCGCGCCTATCTTCAGCAGTCAGAGAGGTTGAGCCGTTGCTGGTGGATACGACCTGGTTGCTACCGCCGCTGCAAGACCATCCCGCTTTGCGGCGGGCTCTGGTGAATACCAGTAGCAACTTAGAACCAGTCCACCAGCACGGTCCACGCCAATCCCTCTCTGGCACAGAGGATCCACCTCCAGCCAGCCGAATCGTGACAGTGAACCATCTACTATATAAAGCCATGTGTAAGTACAATGTCTGATATATATCAGAGGATATCATATGTTACCATTGTGTGTATGATATATGAAAACATGGAAGAACATGGATTCTGGACCGGGGAAGTGTCACCCAAAATAAGAAGAATAAAGTCATATGGGAGAAAATGATCTGTATGGGGAGACGACTTAATGAGAAGGTGAAGGATGCACGACGAGGAAAGAGTTAATGTGAATGGTGTGACGTGTGGAAAGATTCTGGACTATACCGCTCTTGGCAGGATTCGGGCCTATCCAGACCTTTATTTCTCTTTTACACCTACTCATGTTGAGCCATCTGCCATTTGCACTTGATGCGTTGATTTGTGCCAGTGAATTATTTTATATATAAATTCTTTTTTATTGAACACATAATCGTTCTTGAGTCGGGTCATCATATATGGATTAAGTTAGGACTTATTTTAGACGTGATAATTCATTTTCCTCTTTCCACACGTCACACCATTCACATTAACTCTTTCCTCGTCGTGCATCCTTCACCTTCTCATTAAGTCGTCTCCCCATACAGATCATTTTCTCCCATATGACTTTATTCTTCTTATTTTGGGTGACACTTCCCCGGTCCAGAATCCATGTTCTTCCATGTTTTCATATATCATACACACAATGGTAACATATGATATCCTCTGATATATATCAGACATTGTACTTACACATGGCTTTATATAGTAGATGGTTCACATTGCATATGTATGTTATCATTGCAGGATTATTTTATAACAGGTTGGTATTTCATTCCCTTTCGTATGGTCACTCACCTGCTCGCTTCACCCACGTTTTGCTGCGTTTTACTCACTACCTAACTGGCTTCTCCTTATTCATGCGATCGCTTCCCTGACACTATACGTACCTGCATTCATTATGGATGCACTATGTCCCCGCCTCCCTACGCTGCGTCATGTCTCTATGGCAACGCGCTGGTGTTTGCGCTCTTTGCGCCGACACCAGTGTTAACTTTTTACAGTCATCACGCCATGTAATGTCTCCAGGGCAACCCGTTGGTGTTTACGCTGCCCACACCAGTAACAGTGTTCTGCTGTCATCGCGCTATGTGCCGGATCACGTGATACAATGTGAACACATGCTCCGGCGCAGTTCTCAACCCGGCAACGCGTCAGTACTGGCCACGCCCCCTGACTAAGCGCAGTAGCGCGAAAGGTACGTTTGGGTAAGTGCAGGTGGTACCTGGCTCTACATTGGTGATTATTTCCTATTTTCTGTGCACTGTATGCTTATACATTCCTAACATTCTCTGTCAGGGTTCATATATACCCTTTTCAGCGTATTCCCTGTTTGTGGATTTGCGCATACATATGTACTTTTACATTTCCGCTCCCAATGTGTACATCTGCATCCCCTGCCTTTTACTCCATTCTGTGCACTGACTATGCATTGTTTTTCTATGTATCTTTAACCCATTAAGGACTGAGCCCTTTTTCACCTTAAGAACCAGAGCATTTTTTGCACATCTGACCACTGTCACTTTAAACATTAATAACTCTGATGCTTTTAGTTATCATTCTGATTCCGAGATAGTTTTTTCATGACATATTCTACTTTAACATAGTGGTAAATTTTTGTGGTAACCTGCATCATTTCTTGGTGAAAAATCCCAAAATTTGATGAAAAAATTGAAAATTTAGCATTTTTCTAATTTTGAAGCTCTCTACTTGTAAGGAAAATGGATATTCAAATAAAACATTTTTGGGGTTCCCATATACAATATGTCTACTTCATGTTTGCATCATAAAATTGACAAGTTTTTACTTTTGGAGACATCAGAGGCTTCAAAGTTCAGCAGCAATTTTCCAATTTTTCACAAAATTTTCAAATTCGATATTTTTCAGGGACCAGTTCAGGTTTGAAGTGGATTTGAAGGGTCTTCATATTAGAAATACACCATAAATGACCCCATTATAAAAACTACACCCCCCAAAGTATTCAAAATGACATTCAGTCAGCGTTTTAACCCTTAAGGTGTTTCACAGGAATAGCAGCAAAGTGAAGGAGAAAATTTCAAATCTTCATTTTTTACACTCGCATGTTCTTGTAGACCCAATTTTTGCATTTTTGCAAGGGGTAAAAGGAGAAAATTTATACTTGTATTTGTAGCCCAATTTCTCTCGAGTAAGCACATACCTCATATGTCTATGTAAAGTGTTCGGCGGGCGCAGTAGAGGGCTCAGAAGCGAAGGAGCGACAAGGGGATTTTGGAGAGAACATTTCTCTGAAATGGTTTTAAGGGGGGCATGTTACCTTTAGGAAGCCCCTAGGGTGTCAAAACAGCAAAAAAAAAAAAAAACACATGGCATACCATTTTGGAAACTAGACCCCTTGAGGAACGTAACAAGGAATTAAGTGAGCCTTAATACCCCACAGGTGTTTCATGACTTTTGCAAATGTAAAAAAAAAAAATTAAAAAAAAATGTACCTAAAATGCTTGTTTTCCCAAAAATGTTACATTTTTAAAAAGGGTAATAGCAGAAAATACCCCCCAAAATTTGAAGCCCAATTTCTCCCGATTCAGAAAACACCCCATATGGGGGGTGAAAAGTGCTCTGCTGGCGCACTACAGGTCTCAGAAGAGAAGGAGTCACATTTGGCTTTTTTGAAGGAAATTTTGCTCTGGGGGCATGCCGCATTTAGGAAGCCCCTATGGTGCCAGAACAGCAAAAAAAACTCCCACATGGCATACCATTTTGGAAACTAGACCCCTCTGGGAACGTAACAGTGTTACAGTGAGTACTTACACCTCACAGGTTTTTTGAACAGTGGGCCGTAAAAGTGAAAAATTTGACTTTTTTTGCACTGTATTGATAGTGTTACCCCAAACGTTTCATTTTCACATTGGGAAATAGGGCAAAAGGCCCCCAAAATTTGTAGAACAATTTTTTCTGAGAAAAAAAAATACCCCATATGTGGATGTAAATTGCTCTGTGGACGCACTACAATGCTCAGAATAGAAGGAGTGAAAATTTTGTTGAAATTGAAGTCGGGGGGTCATGTGCATTTATAAAGCCCCCAAAAGCAAAAATAAACCCACATGTGACACCATTTTAGAAACTACACCCCTCAATGAACGTAACAAGGGGTACAGTGGGAAATAACACCTCACAGGTTTTTTGAAAAGTGGGCCATAAATTGAAAAATTAGATTTTTTTACACTAAAATCCTGGGGTTACCCAATTTTTAACATTTTCACAAGGGGTAATATGAGGAATTGGGTTAGAAATTTTGGAGGGCTTTTTCCCCTGACTATAAAAATACATCCACATATGGAGTAACGTGCTGGACGGGCGCACAACAAGGCTCAGAAGTCATAGAGGTCACTTTGTATTTGTGACCTATGGCAGATCAGTAGCTGACGGTTACATACATTCCGAGGAAAATACAAAAATGAAACATGCGACTCCATTATATTACAGTACCCCCCCCTGAACAATGGGTATAGGGGAGCAGTGACCCCATTATATACAGTACACCCCCTGAGGAATAGGTATAGGGGAGCAGTGACCCCATTATATACAGTACACCCCCTGAGGAATGGGTATAGGGGAGCAGTGACCCCATTATATACAGTACACCCCCTGAACAATGGGTATAGGGGAGCAGTGACCCCATTATATACAGTTCACCCCCTGAGGAATGGGTATAGGGGAGCAGTGACCCCATTATATACAGTACACCCCCTGAACAATGGGTATAGGGGAGCAGTGACCCCATTATATACAGTACCCCCCCCTGAACAATGGGTATAGGGGAGCAGTGACCCCATTATATACAGTACACCCCCTGAACAATGGGTATAGGGGAGCAGTGACCCCATTATATACAGTGCACCCCCCTGAACAATGGGTATAGGGGAGCAGTGACCCCATTATATACAGTACACCCCCTGAGAAATGGGTATAGGGGAGCAGTGACCCCATTATATACAGTACACCCCCTGAGGAATGGGTATAGGGGGAGCAGTGACCCCATTATATACAGTACACCCCCTGAGGAATGGGTATAGGGGAGCAGTGACCTCATTATATACAGTACACCCCCTGAGGAATGGGTACAGGGGAGCAGTGACCCCATTATACACATTACACCGCCTGAGGAATGGGTATAGGGGAGCAGTGACCCCATTATATACAGTACACCCCCCCCGAGGAATGGGTATAGGGGAGCAGTGACCCCAATATATACAGTGCACCCCCTGAGGAATGGGTATAGGGGGAGCAGTGACCCCATTATATACAGTGCACCCCCTGAGGAATGGGTATAGGGGGAGCAGTGACCCCATTATATACAGTACACCCCCTGAGGAATGGGTATAGGGGAGCAGTGACCCCATTATATACAGTACACCCCCTGAGGAATGGGTATAGGGGAGCAGTGACCCCATTATATACAGTACACCCCCTGAGGAATGGGTATAGGGGAGCAGTGACCCCATTATATACAGTACACCCCCTGAGGAATGGGCATAGGAGAGCAGTGACCCCATTAAATACAGTGCACCCCCTGAGGAATGGGCATAGGGGAGCAGTGACCCCATTATATACAGTGCACCCCCTGAGGAATGGGTATAGGGGAGCAGTGACCCCATTATATACAGTACACCCCCTGAGGAATGGGTATAGGGGAGCAGTGACCTCATTATATACAGTACACCCCCTGAGGAATGGGTATAGGGGAGCAGTGACCTCATTATATACAGTACACCCCCTGAGGAATGGGTATAGGGGAGCAGTGACCTCATTATATACAGTGCACCCCCTGAGGAATGGGTATAGGGGAGCAGTGACCTTATTATATACAGTACACCCCCTGAGGAATGGGTATAGGGGAGCAGTGACCCCATTATATACAGTACACCCCCTGAGGAATGGGTATAGGGGAGCAGTGACCCCATTATATACAGTGCACCCCGTGAGGAATGGGTACATGGGAGCAGTGACCCCATTATACACATTACACCGCCTGAGGAATGGGTATAGGGGAGCAGTGACCCCATTATATACAGTACACCCCCTGAGGAATGGGTATAGGGGGAGCAGTGACCCCATTATATACAGTACACCCCCTGAGGAATGGGTATAGGGGAGCAGTGACCCCATTATATACAGTACACCCCCTGAGGAATGGGTATAGGGGAGCAGTGACCCCATTATATACAGTACACCCCCTGAGGAATGGGTGTAGGGGAGCAGTGACCCCATTATATACAGTTCACCCCCTGAGGAATGGGTATAGGGGAGCAGTGGCCCCATTATATACAGTACACCCCCTGAGGAATGGGTATAGGGGAGCAGTGACCCCAATATATACAGTACACCCCCTGAGGAATGGGTATAGGGGAGCAGTGACCTCATTATATACAGTACACCCCCCCTGAGGAATGGGTGTAGGGGAGCAGTGACCCCATTATATACAGTACACCCCCTGAGGAATGGGTATAGGGGAGCAGTGACCCCATTATATACAGTACACCCCCCTGAACAATGGGTATAGGGGAGCAGTGACCCCATTATATACAGTACACCCCCTGAGGAATGGGTATAGGGGAGCAGTGACCCCATTATATACAGTACACCCCCTGAGGAATGGGTATAGGGGAGCAGTGACCCCATTATATACAGTATACCCCCAGAGGAATGGGTATAGGGGAGCAGTGACCCCCTTATATACAGTACACCCCCTGAGGAATGGGTATAGGGGAGCAGTGACCCCATTATATACAGTACACCCCCTGAGGAATGGGTATAGGGGAGCAGTGACCCCATTATATACAGTACCCCCCTGAGGAATGGGTATAGGGGAGCAGTGACCCCATTATATACAGTGCACCCCCTGAGGAATGGGTATAGGGGAGCAGTGACCCCATTATATACAGTGCACCCCCTGAGGAATGGGTATAGGGGAGCAGTGACCCCATTATATACAGTGCACCCCCTGAGGAATGGGTATAGGGGAGCAGTGACCCCATTATATACAGTGCACCCCCTGAGGAATGGGTATAGGGGAGCAGTGACCTCATTATATACAGTGCACCCCCTGAGGAATGGGTATAGGGGAGCAGTGACCTCATTATATACAGTACACCCCCTGAGGAATGGGTATAGGGGGAGCAGTGACCCCATTATATACAGTGCACCCCCTGAGGAATGGGTATAGGGGAGCGGTGACCCCATTATACAGTACACCCCCTGAGGAATGGGTATAGGGGAGCGGTGACCCCATTATATACAGTACACCCCCTGAGGAATGGGTATAGGGGAGCAGTGAACCCATTATATACAGTGCACCCCCTGAGGAATGGGTATAGGGGAGCAGTGACCCCATTATATACAGTGCACCCCCTGAGGAATGGGTATAGGGGAGCAGTGACCTCATTATATACAGTGCACCCCCTGAGGAATGGGTATAGGGGAGCAGTGACCTCATTATATACAGTACACCCCCTGAGGAATGGGTATAGGGGGAGCAGTGACCCCATTATATACAGTGCACCCCCTGAGGAATGGGTATAGGGGAGCGGTGACCCCATTATACAGTGCACCCCCTGAGGAATGGGTATAGGGGAGCAGTGACCCCATTATATACAGTGCACCCCCTGAGGAATGGGTATAGGGGAGCGGTGACCCCATTATATACAGTACACCCCCTGAGGAATGGGTATAGGGGAGCAGTGACCCCATTATATACAGTACACCCCCTGAGGAATGGGTATAGGGGAGCAGTGACCCCATTATATACAGTGCACCCCCTGAGGAATGGGTATAGGGGAGCAGTGACCCCATTATATACAGTACACCCCCTGAGGAATGGGTATAGGGGGAGCAGTGACCCCATTATATACAGTGCACCCCCTGAGGAATGGGTATAGGGGAGCAGTGACCCCATTATATACAGTACACCCCCTGAGGAATGGGTATAGGGGAGCAGTGACCTCATTATATACAGTACACCCCCTGAGGAATGGGTATAGGGAAGCAGTGACCCCATTATATACAATGCACCCCCTGAGGAATGGGTATAGGGGAGCAGTGACCCCATTATATACAGTATACCCCCTGAGGAATGGGTATAGGGGAGCAGTGACCCCATTATATACAGTACACCCCCTGAGGAATGGGTATAGGGGAGCAGTGACCCCATTATATACAGCGCACCCCCTGAGGAATGGGTATAGGGGAACAGTGACCCCATTAAATACAATGCACCCCCTGAGGAATGGGTATAGGGGAGCAGTGAGCCCATTATATACAGTACACCCCCTGAGGAATGGGTATAGGGGAACAGTGACCCCATTAAATACAGTACACCCCCTGAGGAATGGGTACAGGGGAGCAGTGACCCCATTATACACATTACACCGCCTGAGGAATGGGTATAGGGGAGCAGTGACCCCATTATATACAGTACACCCCCTGAGGAATGGGTATAGGGGGAGCAGTGACCCCATTATATACAGTACACCCCCTGAGGAATGGGTATAGGGGAGCAGTGACCCCATTATATACAGTACACCCCCTGAGGAATGGGTATAGGGGAGCAGTGACCCCATTATATACAGTACACCCCCTGAGGAATGGGTATAGGGGAGCAGTGACCCCATTATATACAGTACACCCCCTGAGGAATGGGTATAGGGGAGCAGTGACCCCATTATATACAGTGCACCCCCCCAGGAATGGGTACAGGGGAGCAGTGACCCCATTATACACATTACACCGCCTGAGGAATGGGTATAGGGGAGCAGTGACCCCATTATATACAGTACACCCCCTGAGGAATGGGTATAGGGGAGCAGTGACCCCATTATATACAGTACACCCCCTGAGGAATGGGTATAGGGGAGCGGTGACCCCATAATATACAGTACACCCCCTGAGGAATGGGTATAGGGGAGCAGTGACCCCATTATATTCAGTACACCCCCTGAGGAATGGGTATAGGGGAGCAGTGACCCCATTATATTCAGTACACCCCCTGAGGAATGGGTATAGGGGAGCAGTGACCCCATTATATACATTATACCCCCTGAGGAATGGGTATAGGGGAGCAGTGACCCCATTATATACAGTACACCCCCTGAGGAATGGGTATAGGGGAGCAGTGACCCCATTATATACAGTGCACCCCCTAAGGAATGGGTATAGGGGGAGCAGTGACCCCATTATATACAGTGCACCCCCTGAGGAATGGGTATAGGGGAGCAGTGACCCCATTATATACAGTACACCCCCCTGAGGAATAGGTATAGGGGAGCGGTGACTCCATTATATACAGTACACCCCCCTGAGGAATGGGTATAGGGGAGCAGTGACCCCATTATATACAGTACACCCCCCTGAGGAATGGGTATAGGGGAGCAGTGACCCCATTATATACAGTACACACCCTGAGGAATGGGTATAGGGGGAGCAGTGACCCCATTATATACAGTACACCCCCTGAGGAATGGGTATAGGGGAGCAGTGACCTTATTATATACAGTTCACCCCCTGAGGAATGGGTATAGGGGAGCAGTGACCCCATTATATACAGTACACCCCCTGAGGAATGGGTATAGGGGAGCAGTGACCCCATTATATACAGTACACCCCCTGAGGAATGGGTACAGGGGAGCAGTGACCCCATTATATACAGTACACCCCCTGAGGAATGGGTACAGGGGAGCAGTGACCCCATTATATTCAGTACACCCCCTGAGGAATGGGTACAGGGGAGCAGTGACCTTATTATATACAGTACACCCCCTGAGGAATGGGTATAGGGGAGCAGTGACCCCATTATATATATATATATATACAATGCACCCCCTGAGGAATGGGTATAGGGGAGCAGTGACCCCATTATATACAGTACACCCCCTGAGGAATGGGTATAGGGGAGCAGTGACCCCATTATATACAGTACACCCCCTGAGGAATGGGTATAGGGGAGCAGTGACCCCATTATATACAGTGCACCCCCTGAGGAATGGGTACAGGGGAGCAGTGACCCCATTATACACATTACACCGCCTGAGGAATGGGTATAGGGGAGCAGTGACCCCATTATATACAGTACACCCCCTGAGGAATGGGTATAGGGGAGCAGTGACCCCATTATATACAGTACACCCCCTGAGGAATGGGTATAGGGGGAGCAGTGACCCCATTATATACAGTACACCCCCTGAGGAATGGGTATAGGGGAGCAGTGACCCCATTATATACAGTACACCCCCTGAGGAATGGGTATAGGGGAGCAGTGACCCCATTATATACAGTACACCCCCTGAGGAATGGGTGTAGGGGAGCAGTGACCCCATTATATACAGTTCACCCCCTGAGGAATGGGTATAGGGGAGCAGTGACCCCATTATATACAGTTCACCCCCTGAGGAATGGGTATAGGGGAGCAGTGGCCCCATTATATACAGTACACCCCCTGAGGAATGGGTATAGGGGAGCAGTGACCCCAATATATACAGTACACCCCCTGAGGAATGGGTATAGGGGAGCAGTGACCCCATTATATACAGTACACCCCCTGAGGAATGGGTATAGGGGAGCAGTGACCCCATTATATACAGTACACCCCCTGAAGAATGGGTATAGGGGAGCAGTGACCCCATTATATACAGTACACCCCCTGAGGAATGGGTATAGGGGAGCAGTGACCCCATTATATACAGTGCACCCCCTGAGGAATGGGTATAGGGGAGCAGTGACCCCATTATATACAGTGCACCCCCTGAGGAATGGGTATAGGGGAGCAGTGACCCCATTATATACAGTACACCCCCTGAGGAATGGGTATAGGGGAGCAGTGACCTTATTATATACAGTTCACCCCCTGAGGAATGGGTATAGGGGAGCAGTGACCCCATTATATACAGTACACCCCCTGAGGAATGGGTATAGGGGAGCAGTGACCCCATTATATACAGTACACCCCCTGAGGAATGGGTATAGGGGAGCAGTGACCTCATTATATACAGTACACCCCCTGAGGAATGGGTATAGGGGGAGCAGTGACCCCATTATATACAGTGCACCCCCTGAGGAATGGGTATAGGGGAGCGGTGACCCCATTATACAGTACACCCCCTGAGGAATGGGTATAGG
>NW_026608704.1:0-57074 GCF_029499605.1 Hyla sarda
CCGACATGCCTGCGTTGTCGTTTTCCGCCGGGCACTCTTTGGGCCGGAGCAGCACGCAGAAACACCTAGATTGAAGATAAACGCCTTTTGCCATTGACCGCGATGAACATAGAAGATGCACAGTCTTCTTTCAATTCCGGCAGAACGGAAGGAGATATCTACTCAAAAATTTCTGTGCAGGTGCAGACAGTGGCACCCGACATGCCTGCGTTGTCGTTTTCCGCCGGGCACTCTTTGGGCCGGAGCAGCACGCAGAAACACCTAGATTGAAGATAAGCGCCTTTTGCCATTGACCGCAACGAACATAGAAGATGCACAATCTTCTTTCAATTCCGGCAGAACGGAAGGAGATATCTGCTCAAAAATTTCTGTGCAGGTGCAGACAGTGGCACCCGACATGCCTGCGTTGTCGTTTTCCGCCGGGCACTCTTTGGGCCGGAGCAGCACGCAGAAACACCTAGATTGAAGATAAGCGCCTTTTGCCATTGACCGCGACGAACATAGAAGATGCACAAACTTCTTGAAATTCCGGCCGAATGGAAGGAGATATCTGCTCAAAACTTTCTGTGCAGGTGCAGACAGTGGCACCCGACATGCCTGCGTTGTCGTTTTCCGCCGGGCACTCTTTGGGCCGGCGCAGCACGCAGAAACACCTAGATTGAAGATAAGCGCCTTTTTGTCATTGACCGCGACCTACATTGAAGATGCACAATCTTCTTTCAATTCCGGCCGAACGGAAGGAGATATCTGCTCAAAACTTTCTGTGCAGGTGCAGACAGTGGCACCTGACATGCCTGCGTTGTCGTTTTCCGCCGGGCACTCTTTGGGCCGGCGCAGCACGCAGAAACACCTAGATTGAAGATAAGCGCCTTTTGCCATTGACCGCGACGAACATAGAAGATGCACAAACGTCTTGCATTTCCGGCCAAATGGAAGGAGATATCTGCTCAAAACATTCTGTGCAGGTGTAGACAGTGGCACCCGACATGCCTGCGTTGTCGTTTTCCGCCGGGCACTCTTTGGGCCGGAGCAGCACGCAGAAACACCTAGATTGAAGATAAGCGCCTTTTGCCATTGACCGCGATGAACATAGAAGATGCACAATCTTCTTTCAATTCCGGCAGAACGGAAGGAGATATCTGCTCAAAAATGTCTGTGCAGGTGCAGACAGTGGCACCCGACATGCCTGCGTTGTCGTTTTCCGCCGGGCACTCTTTGGGCCGGAGCAGCACGCAGAAACACCTAGATTGAAGATAAGCGCCTTTTGCCATTGACCGCGACGAACATAGAAGATGCACAAACGTCTTGCAATTCCGGCCGAATGGAAGGAGATATCTGTTCAAAACTTTCTGTGCAGGTGTAGACAGTGGCACCCGACATGCCTGCGTTGTCGTTTTCCGCCGGGCACTCATTGGGCCGGCGCAGCACGCAGAAACACCTAGATTGCAGATAAGGGCTTTTTGACATTGACCGCGACCAATATTGAAGATGCACAAACGTCTTGCAATTCCGGCCGAACGAAAGAAGATATCTGCTCAAAACTTTCTGTGCAGGTGCAGACAGTGGCACCCGACATGCCTGCCTTGTCGTTTTCAGTCGGGCACTCTTTGGGCCGGCGCAGCACGCAGAAACACCTAGATTGAAGATAAGCGCCTTTTGCCATTGACCGCGACGAACATAGAAGATGCACAAACTTCTTGCAATTCCGGCCGAATGGAAGGAGATATCTGCTCAAAACTTTCTGTGCAGGTGCAGACAGTGGCACCCGACATGCCTGCGTTGTCGTTTTCCGCCGGGCACTCTTTGGGCCGGAGCAGCACGCAGAAACACCTAGATTGAAGATAAGCGCCTTTTGCCATTGACCGCGATGAACATAGAAGATGCACAATCTTCTTTCAATTCCGGCAGAACGGAAGGAGATATCTGCTCAAAAATGTCTGTGCAGGTGCAGACAGTGGCACCCGACATGCCTGCGTTGTCGTTTTCCGCCGGGCACTCTTTGGGCCGGAGCAGCACGCAGAAACACCTAGATTGAAGATAAGCGCCTTTTGCCATTGACCGCGACGAACATAGAAGATGCACAAACGTCTTGCAATTCCGGCCGAATGGAAGGAGATATCTGTTCAAAACTTTCTGTGCAGGTGTAGACAGTGGCACCCGACATGCCTGCGTTGTCGTTTTCCGCCGGGCACTCTTTGGGCCGAAGCAGCACGCAGAAACACCTAGATTGAAGATAAGCGCCTTTTTGTCATTGACCGCGACGAACATAGAAGATGCACAAACTTCTTTCAATTCCGGCCGAACGGAAGGAGATATCTGCTCAAAACTTTCTGTGCAGGTGCAGACACTGGCACTCGACATGCCTGCGTTGTCGTTTTCCGCCGGGCACTCTTTGGGCCGGCGCAGCACGCAGAAACACCTAGATTGAAGATAAGCGCCTTTTTGTCATTGACCGCGACGAACATAGAAGATGCACAAACTTCTTTCAATTCCGGCCGAACGGAAGGAGATATCTGCTCAAAACTTTCTGTGCAGGTGCAGACACTGGCACTCGACATGCCTGCGTTGTCGTTTTCCGCCGGGCACTCTTTGGACCGGAGCAGCACGCAGAAACACCCAGATTGAAGATAAGCGCCTTTTGCCATTGACCGCGACGAACATAGAAGATGCACAAACTTCTTGCAATTCCGGCCGAATGGAAGGAGATATCTGCTCAAAAAATTCTGTGCAGGTGTAGACAGTGGCACCCGACATGCCTGCGTTGTCGTTTTCCGCCGGGCACTCTTTGGGCCGGAGCAGCACGCAGAAACACCCAGATTGAAGATAAGCGCCTTTTGCCATTGACCGCGACGAACATAGAAGATGCACAAACTTTTAGCTATTCCGGCCGAATGGAAGGAGATATCTGCTCAAAACTTTCTGTGCAGGTGTAGACAGTGGCACCCGACATGCCCGCGTTGTCGTTTTCCGCCGGGCACTCTTTGGGCCGGAGCAGCACGCAGAAACACCTAGATTGAAGATAAACGCCTTTTGCCATTGACCGCGATGAACATAGAAGATGCACAGTCTTCTTTCAATTCCGGCAGAACGGAAGGAGATATCTGCTCAAAAATTTCTGTGCAGGTGCAAACAGTGGCACCCGACATGCCTGCGTTGTCGTTTTCCGCCGGGCACTCTTTGGGCTGGAGCAGCACGCAGAAACACCTAGATTGAAGATAAGCGCCTTTTGCCATTGACCGCGACGAACATAGAAGATGCACAATCTTCTTTCAATTCCGGCAGAACGGAAGGAGATATCTGCTCAAAAATTTCTGTGCAGGTGCAGACAGTGGCACCCGACATGCCTGCGTTGTCGTTTTCCGCCGGGCACTCTTTGGGCCGGAGCAGCACGCAGAAACACCTAGATTGAAGATAAGCGCCTTTTGCCATTGACCGCGACGAACATAGAAGATGCACAAACTTCTTGAAATTCCGGCCGAATGGAAGGAGATATCTGCTCAAAACTTTCTGTGCTGGTGCAGACAGTGGCACCCGACATGCCTGCGTTGTCGTTTTCAGCCAGGCACTCTTTGGGCCGGCGCAGCACGCAGAAACACCTAGATTGCAGATAAGGGCTTTTTGACATTGACCGCGACCAATATTGAAGATGCACAAACGTCTTGCAATTCCGGCCGAACGAAAGAAGATATCTGCTCAAAACTTTCTGTGCAGGTGCAGACAGAGGCACCCGACATGCCTGCCTTGTCGTTTTCAGTCGGGCACTCTTTGGGCCGGCGCAGCACGCAGAAACACCTAGATTGAAGATAAGCGCCTTTTTGTCATTGACCGCGACGAACATAGAAGATGCACAAACTTCTTGCAATTCCGGCCGAATGGAAGGAGATATCTGCTCAAAACTTTCTGTGCAGGTGTAGACAGTGGCACCCGACATGCCTGCGTTGTCGTTTTCCGCCGGGCACTCTTTGGGCCGGAGCAGCACGCAGAAACACCTAGATTGAAGATAAACGCCTTTTGCCATTGACCGCGATGAACATAGAAGATGCACAGTCTTCTTTCAATTCCGGCAGAACGGAAGGAGATATCTACTCAAAAATTTCTGTGCAGGTGCAGACAGTGGCACCCGACATGCCTGCGTTGTCGTTTTCCGCCGGGCACTCTTTGGGCCGGAGCAGCACGCAGAAACACCTAGATTGAAGATAAGCGCCTTTTGCCATTGACCGCAACGAACATAGAAGATGCACAATCTTCTTTCAATTCCGGCAGAACGGAAGGAGATATCTGCTCAAAAATTTCTGTGCAGGTGCAGACAGTGGCACCCGACATGCCTGCGTTGTCGTTTTCCGCCGGGCACTCTTTGGGTCGGAGCAGCACGCAGAAACACCTAGATTGAAGATAAGCGCCTTTTGCCATTGACCGCGACGAACATAGAAGATGCACAAACTTCTTGATATTCCGGCCGAATGGAAGGAGATATCTGCTCAAAACTTTCTGTGCAGGTGCAGACAGTGGCACCCGACATGCCTGCGTTGTCGTTTTCCGCCGGGCACTCTTTGGGCCGGCGCAGCACGCAGAAACACCTAGATTGAAGATAAGCGCCTTTTTGTCATTGACCGCGACCTACATTGAAGATGCACAATCTTCTTTCAATTCCGGCCGAACGGAAGGAGATATCTGCTCAAAACTTTCTGTGCAGGTGCAGACAGTGGCACCCGACATGCCTGCGTTGTCGTTTTCCGCCGGGCACTCTTTGGGCCGGCGCAGCACGCAGAAACACCTAGATTGAAGATAAGCGCCTTTTGCCATTGACCGCGACGAACATAGAAGATGCACAAACGTCTTGCATTTCCGGCCAAATGGAAGGAGATATCTGCTCAAAACATTCTGTGCAGGTGTAGACAGTGGCACCCGACATGCCTGCGTTGTCGTTTTCCGCCGGGCACTCTTTGGGCCGGAGCAGCACGCAGAAACACCTAGATTGAAGATAAGCGCCTTTTGCCATTGACCGCGATGAACATAGAAGATGCACAATCTTCTTTCAATTCCGGCAGAACGGAAGGAGATATCTGCTCAAAAATGTCTGTGCAGGTGCAGACAGTGGCACCCGACATGCCTGCGTTGTCGTTTTCCGCCGGGCACTCTTTGGGCCGGAGCAGCACGCAGAAACACCTAGATTGAAGATAAGCGCCTTTTGCCATTGACCGCGACGAACATAGAAGATGCACAAACGTCTTGCAATTCCGGCCGAATGGAAGGAGATATCTGTTCAAAACTTTCTGTGCAGGTGTAGACAGTGGCACCCGACATGCCTGCGTTGTCGTTTTCAGCCGGGCACTCTTTGGGCCGGCGCAGCACGCAGAAACACCTAGATTGAAGATAAGCGCCTTTTTGTCATTGACCGCGACGAACATAGAAGATGCACAAACTTCTTGCAATTCCGGCCGAATGGAAGGAGATATCTGCTCAAAACTTTCTGTGCAGGTGTAGACAGTGGCACCCGACATGCCTGCGTTGTCGTTTTCCGCCGGGCACTCTTTGGGCCGGAGCAGCACGCAGAAACACCCAGATTGAAGATAAGCGCCTTTTGCCATTGACCGTGACGAACATAGAAGATGCACAAACTTTTAGCAATTCCGGCCGAATGGAAGGAGATATCTGCTCAAAACTTTCTGTGCAGGTGTAGACAGTGGCACCCGACATGCCCGCGTTGTCGTTTTCCGCCGGGCACTCTTTGGGCCGGAGCAGCACGCAGAAACACCTAGATTGAAGATAAACGCCTTTTGCCATTGACCGCGATGAACATAGAAGATGCACAGTCTTCTTTCAATTCCGGCAGAACGGAAGGAGATATCTGCTCAAAAATTTCTGTGCAGGTGCAAACAGTGGCACCCGACATGCCTGCGTTGTCGTTTTCCGCCGGGCACTCTTTGGGCCGGAGCAGCACGCAGAAACACCTAGATTGAAGATAAGCGCCTTTTGCCATTGACCGCGACGAACATAGAAGATGCACAGTCTTCTTTCAATTCCGGCAGAACGGAAGGAGATATCTGCTCAAAAATTTCTGTGCAGGTGCAGACAGTGGCACCCGACATGCCTGCGTTGTCGTTTTCCGCCGGGCACTCTTTGGGCCGGAGCAGCACGCAGAAACACCTAGATTGAAGATAAGCGCCTTTTGCCATTGACCGCGACGAACATAGAAGATGCACAAACTTCTTGCAATTCCGGCCGAATGGAAGGAGATATCTGCTCAAAACTTTCTGTGCAGGTGCAGACAGTGGCACCCGACATGCCTGCGTTGTCGTTTTCCGCCGGGCACTCTTTGGGCCGGAGCAGCACGCAGAAACACCTAGATTGAAGATAAGCGCCTTTTGCCATTGACCGCGATGAACATAGAAGATGCACAATCTTCTTTCAATTCCGGCAGAACGGAAGGAGATATCTGCTCAAAAATGTCTGTGCAGGTGCAGACAGTGGCACCCGACATGCCTGCGTTGTCGTTTTCCGCCGGGCACTCTTTGGGCCGGAGCAGCACGCAGAAACACCTAGATTGAAGATAAGCGCCTTTTGCCATTGACCGCGACGAACATAGAAGATGCACAAACTTCTTGAAATTCCGGCCGAATGGAAGGAGATATCTGCTCAAAACTTTCTGTGCAGGTGCAGACAGTGGCACCCGACATGCCTGCGTTGTCGTTTTCCGCCGGGCACTCTTTTGGCCGGCGCAGCACGCAGAAACACCTAGATTGAAGATAAGCGCCTTTTTGTCATTGACCGCGACCTACATTGAAGATGCACAATCTTCTTTCAATTCCGGCCGAACGGAAGGAGATATCTGCTCAAAACTTTCTGTGCAGGTGCAGACAGTGGCACCCGACATGCCTGCGTTGTCGTTTTCCGCCGGGCACTCTTTGGGCCGGCGCAGCACGCAGAAACACCTAGATTGAAGATAAGCGCCTTTTGCCATTGACCGCGACGAACATAGAAGATGCACAAACGTCTTGCATTTCCGGCCAAATGGAAGGAGATATCTGCTCAAAACATTCTGTGCAGGTGTAGACAGTGGCACCCGACATGCCTGCGTTGTCGTTTTCCGCCGGGCACTCTTTGGGCCGGAGCAGCACGCAGAAACACCTAGATTGAAGATAAGCGCCTTTTGCCATTGACCGCGATGAACATAGAAGATGCACAATCTTCTTTCAATTCCGGCAGAACGGAAGGAGATATCTGCTCAAAAATGTCTGTGCAGGTGCAGACAGTGGCACCCGACATGCCTGCGTTGTCGTTTTCCGCCGGGCACTCATTGGGCCGGCGCAGCACGCAGAAACACCTAGATTGCAGATAAGGGCTTTTTGACATTGACCGCGACCAATATTGAAGATGCACAAACGTCTTGCAATTCCGGCCGAACGAAAGAAGATATCTGCTCAAAACTTTCTGTGCAGGTGCAGACAGTGGCACCCGACATGCCTGCCTTGTCGTTTTCAGTCGGGCACTCTTTGGGCCGGCGCAGCACGCAGAAACACCTAGATTGAAGATAAGCGCCTTTTTGTCATTGACCGCGACCATCATTGAAGATGCACAAACTTCTTTCTATTCCGGCCGAACGGAAGGAGATATCTGCTCAAAACTTTCTGTGCAGGTGCAGACACTGGCACTCGACATGCCTGCGTTGTCGTTTTCCGCCGGGCACTCTTTGGGCCGGCGCAGCACGCAGAAACACCTAGATTGAAGATAAGCGCCTTTTGCCATTGAATGCGACGAACATAGAAGATGCACAAACGTCTTGCAATTCCAGCCGAGTGGAAGGAGATATCTGCTCAAAACTTTCTGTGCAGGTGCAGAGAGTGGCACCCGACATGCCTGCGTTGTCGTTTTCTGCCGGCCACTCTTTGGGCCGGATCAGCACGCAGAAACACCTAGATTGAAGATAAGCGCCTTTTGCCATTGACCGCGATGAACATAGAAGATGCACAATCTTCTTTCAATTCCGGCAGAACGGAAGGAGATATCTGCTCAAAAATTTCTGTGCAGGTGCAGACAGTGGCACCCGACATGCCTGCGTTGTCGTTTTCCGCCGGGCACTCTTTGGGCCGGAGCAGCACGCAGAAACACCTAGATTGAAGATAAGCGCCTTTTGCCATTGACCGCGACGAACATAGAAGATGCACAAACGTCTTGCAATTCCGGCCGAATGGAAGGAGATATCTGTTCAAAACTTTCTGTGCAGGTGTAGACAGTGGCACCCGACATGCCTGCGTTGTCGTTTTCCGCCGGGCACTCTTTGGGCCGGAGCAGCACGCAGAAACACCTAGATTGCAGATAAGGGCTTTTTGACATTGACCGCGAGCAATATTGAAGATGCACAAACGTTTTGCAATTCCGGCCGAACGAAAGAAGATATCTGCTCAAAACTTTCTGTGCAGGTGCAGACAGTGGCACCCGACATGCCTGCGTTGTCGTTTTCAGCCGGGCACTCTTTGGGCCGGCGCAGCACGCAGAAACACCTAGATTGAAGATAAGCGCCTTTTTGTCATTGACCGCGACGAACATAGAAGATGCACAAACTTCTTGCAATTCCGGCCGAATGGAAGGAGATATCTGCTCAAAACTTTCTGTGCAGGTGTAGACAGTGGCACCCGACATGCCTGCGTTGTCGTTTTCCGCCGGGCACTCTTTGGGCCGGAGCAGCACGCAGAAACACCCAGATTGAAGATAAGCGCCTTTTGCCATTGACCGCGACGAACATAGAAGATGCACAAACTTTTAGCAATTCCGGCCGAATGGAAGGAGATATCTGCTCAAAACTTTCTGTGCAGGTGTAGACAGTGGCACCCGACATGCCCGCGTTGTCGTTTTCCGCCGGGCACTCTTTGGGCCGGAGCAGCACGCAGAAACACCTAGATTGAAGATAAACGCCTTTTGCCATTGACCGCGATGAACATAGAAGATGCACAGTCTTCTTTCAATTCCGGCAGAACGGAAGGAGATATCTGCTCAAAAATTTCTGTGCAGGTGCAAACAGTGGCACCCGACATGCCTGCGTTGTCGTTTTCCGCCGGGCACTCTTTGGGCTGGAGCAGCACGCAGAAACACCTAGATTGAAGATAAGCGCCTTTTGCCATTGACCGCGACGAACATAGAAGATGCACAATCTTCTTTCAATTCCGGCAGAACGGAAGGAGATATCTGCTCAAAAATTTCTGTGCAGGTGCAGACAGTGGCACCCGACATGCCTGCGTTGTCGTTTTCCGCCGGGCACTCTTTGGGTCGGAGCAGCACGCAGAAACACCTAGATTGAAGATAAGCGCCTTTTGCCATTGACCGCGACGAACATAGAAGATGCACAAACTTCTTGAAATTCCGACCGAATGGAAGGAGATATCTGCTCAAAACTTTCTGTGCAGGTGTAGACAGTGGCACCCGACATGCCTGCGTTGTCGTTTTCCGCCGGGCACTCTTTGGGCCGGAGCAGCACGCAGAAACACCCAGATTGAAGATAAGCGCCTTTTGCCATTGACCGCGACGAACATAGAAGATGCACAAACTTTTAGCAATTCCGGCCGAATGGAAGGAGATATCTGCTCAAAACTTTCTGTGCAGGTGTAGACAGTGGCACCCGACATGCCCGCGTTGTCGTTTTCCGCCGGGCACTCTTTGGGCCGGAGCAGCACGCAGAAACACCTAGATTGAAGATAAACGCCTTTTGCCATTGACCGCGATGAACATAGAAGATGCACAGTCTTCTTTCAATTCCGGCAGAACGGAAGGAGATATTTGCTCAAAAATTTCTGTGCAGGTGCAAACAGTGGCACCCGACATGCCTGCGTTGTCGTTTTCCGCCGGGCACTCTTTGGGCCGGAGCAGCACGCAGAAACACCTAGATTGAAGATAAGCGCCTTTTGCCATTGACCGCGACGAACATAGAAGATGCACAGTCTTCTTTCAATTCCGGCAGAACGGAAGGAGATATCTGCTCAAAAATTTCTGTGCAGGTGCAGACAGTGGCACCCGACATGCCTGCGTTGTCGTTTTCCGCCGGGCACTCTTTGGGCCGGAGCAGCACGCAGAAACACCTAGATTGAAGATAAGCGCCTTTTGCCATTGACCGCGACGAACATAGAAGATGCACAAACTTCTTGCAATTCCGGCCGAATGGAAGGAGATATCTGCTCAAAACTTTCTGTGCAGGTGCAGACAGTGGCACCCGACATGCCTGCGTTGTCGTTTTCCGCCGGGCACTCTTTGGGCCGGAGCAGCACGCAGAAACACCTAGATTGAAGATAAGCGCCTTTTGCCATTGACCGCGATGAACATAGAAGATGCACAATCTTCTTTCAATTCCGGCAGAACGGAAGGAGATATCTGCTCAAAAATGTCTGTGCAGGTGCAGACAGTGGCACCCGACATGCCTGCGTTGTCGTTTTCCGCCGGGCACTCTTTGGGCCGGAGCAGCACGCAGAAACACCTAGATTGAAGATAAGCGCCTTTTGCCATTGACCGCGACGAACATAGAAGATGCACAAACTTCTTGAAATTCCGGCCGAATGGAAGGAGATATCTGCTCAAAACTTTCTGTGCAGGTGCAGACAGTGGCACCCGACATGCCTGCGTTGTCGTTTTCTGCCGGGCACTCTTTTGGCCGGCGCAGCACGCAGAAACACCTAGATTGAAGATAAGCGCCTTTTTGTCATTGACCGCGACCTACATTGAAGATGCACAATCTTCTTTCAATTCCGGCCGAACGGAAGGAGATATCTGCTCAAAACTTTCTGTGCAGGTGCAGACAGTGGCACCCGACATGCCTGCGTTGTCGTTTTCCGCCGGGCACTCTTTGGGCCGGCGCAGCACGCAGAAACACCTAGATTGAAGATAAGCGCCTTTTGCCATTGACCGCGACGAACATAGAAGATGCACAAACGTCTTGCATTTCCGGCCAAATGGAAGGAGATATCTGCTCAAAACATTCTGTGCAGGTGTAGACAGTGGCACCCGACATGCCTGCGTTGTCGTTTTCCGCCGGGCACTCTTTGGGCCGGAGCAGCACGCAGAAACACCTAGATTGAAGATAAGCGCCTTTTGCCATTGACCGCGATGAACATAGAAGATGCACAATCTTCTTTCAATTCCGGCAGAACGGAAGGAGATATCTGCTCAAAAATGTCTGTGCAGGTGCAGACAGTGGCACCCGACATGCCTGCGTTGTCGTTTTCCGCCGGGCACTCATTGGGCCGGCGCAGCACGCAGAAACACCTAGATTGCAGATAAGGGCTTTTTGACATTGACCGCGACCAATATTGAAGATGCACAAACGTCTTGCAATTCCGGCCGAACGAAAGAAGATATCTGCTCAAAACTTTCTGTGCAGGTGCAGACAGTGGCACCCGACATGCCTGCCTTGTCGTTTTCAGTCGGGCACTCTTTGGGCCGGCGCAGCACGCAGAAACACCTAGATTGAAGATAAGCGCCTTTTTGTCATTGACCGCGACCATCATTGAAGATGCACAAACTTCTTTCTATTCCGGCCGAACGGAAGGAGATATCTGCTCAAAACTTTCTGTGCAGGTGCAGACACTGGCACTCGACATGCCTGCGTTGTCGTTTTCCGCCGGGCACTCTTTGGGCCGGCGCAGCACGCAGAAACACCTAGATTGAAGATAAGCGCCTTTTGCCATTGAATGCGACGAACATAGAAGATGCACAAACGTCTTGCAATTCCAGCCGAGTGGAAGGAGATATCTGCTCAAAACTTTCTGTGCAGGTGCAGAGAGTGGCACCCGACATGCCTGCGTTGTCGTTTTCTGCCGGCCACTCTTTGGGCCGGATCAGCACGCAGAAACACCTAGATTGAAGATAAGCGCCTTTTGCCATTGACCGCGATGAACATAGAAGATGCACAATCTTCTTTCAATTCCGGCAGAACGGAAGGAGATATCTGCTCAAAAATTTCTGTGCAGGTGCAGACAGTGGCACCCGACATGCCTGCGTTGTCGTTTTCCGCCGGGCACTCTTTGGGCCGGAGCAGCACGCAGAAACACCTAGATTGAAGATAAGCGCCTTTTGCCATTGACCGCGACGAACATAGAAGATGCACAAACGTCTTGCAATTCCGGCCGAATGGAAGGAGATATCTGTTCAAAACTTTCTGTGCAGGTGTAGACAGTGGCACCCGACATGCCTGCGTTGTCGTTTTCCGCCGGGCACTCTTTGGGCCGGAGCAGCACGCAGAAACACCTAGATTGCAGATAAGGGCTTTTTGACATTGACCGCGAGCAATATTGAAGATGCACAAACGTTTTGCAATTCCGGCCGAACGAAAGAAGATATCTGCTCAAAACTTTCTGTGCAGGTGCAGACAGTGGCACCCGACATGCCTGCGTTGTCGTTTTCAGCCGGGCACTCTTTGGGCCGGCGCAGCACGCAGAAACACCTAGATTGAAGATAAGCGCCTTTTTGTCATTGACCGCGACGAACATAGAAGATGCACAAACTTCTTGCAATTCCGGCCGAATGGAAGGAGATATCTGCTCAAAACTTTCTGTGCAGGTGTAGACAGTGGCACCCGACATGCCTGCGTTGTCGTTTTCCGCCGGGCACTCTTTGGGCCGGAGCAGCACGCAGAAACACCCAGATTGAAGATAAGCGCCTTTTGCCATTGACCGCGACGAACATAGAAGATGCACAAACTTTTAGCAATTCCGGCCGAATGGAAGGAGATATCTGCTCAAAACTTTCTGTGCAGGTGTAGACAGTGGCACCCGACATGCCCGCGTTGTCGTTTTCCGCCGGGCACTCTTTGGGCCGGAGCAGCACGCAGAAACACCTAGATTGAAGATAAACGCCTTTTGCCATTGACCGCGATGAACATAGAAGATGCACAGTCTTCTTTCAATTCCGGCAGAACGGAAGGAGATATCTGCTCAAAAATTTCTGTGCAGGTGCAAACAGTGGCACCCGACATGCCTGCGTTGTCGTTTTCCGCCGGGCACTCTTTGGGCGGAGCAGCACGCAGAAACACCTAGATTGTAGATAAGCGCCTTTTGCCATTGACCGCGACGAACATAGAAGATGCACAAACTTCTTGCAATTCCGGCCGAATGGAAGGAGATATCTGCTCAAAACTTTCTGTGCAGGTGCAGACAGTGGCACC
Organism: Hyla sarda; assembly: GCF_029499605.1. Classification (NCBI taxonomy): domain Eukaryota; kingdom Metazoa; phylum Chordata; class Amphibia; order Anura; family Hylidae; genus Hyla; species Hyla sarda. The sequence goes on from NW_026608704.1 coordinate 13,145, forward strand.
CGACATGCATGCGTTGTCGTTTTCCGCCGGGCACTCTTTGGGCCGGAGCAGCACGCAGAAACACCTAGATTGAAGATAAGCGCCTTTTGCCATTGACCGCGATGAACATAGAAGATGCACAATCTTCTTTCAATTCCGGCAGAACGGAAGGAGATATCTGCTCAAAAATGTCTGTGCAGGTGCAGACAGTGGCACCCGACATGCCTGCGTTGTCGTTTTCCGCCGGGCACTCTTTGGGCCGGAGCAGCACGCAGAAACACCTAGATTGAAGATAAGCGCCTTTTGCCATTGACCGCGACGAACATAGAAGATGCACAAACGTCTTGCAATTCCAGCCGAGTGGAAGGAGATATCTGCTCAAAACTTTCTGTGCAGGTGCAGAGAGTGGCACCCGACATGCCTGCGTTGTCGTTTTCTGCCGGGCACTCTTTGGGCCGGAGCAGCACGCAGAAACACCTAGATTGAAGATAAGCGCCTTTTGCCATTGACCGCGACGAACATAGAAGATGCACAAACGTCTTGCAATTCCGGCCGAATGGAAGGAGATATCTGTTCAAAACTTTCTGTGCAGGTGTAGACAGTGGCACCCGACATGCCTGCGTTGTCGTTTTCCGCCGGGCACTCTTTGGGCCGGCGCAGCACGCAGAAACACCTAGATTGAAGATAAGCGCCTTTTGCCATTGACCGCGACGAACATAGAAGATGCACAAACGTCTTGCATTTCCGGCCAAATGGAAGGAGATATCTGCTCAAAACATTCTGTGCAGGTGTAGACAGTGGCACCCGACATGCCTGCGTTGTCGTTTTCCGCCGGGCACTCTTTGGGCCGGAGCAGCACGCAGAAACACCTAGATTGAAGATAAGCGCCTTTTGCCATTGACCGCGATGAACATAGAAGATGCACAATCTTCTTTCAATTCCGGCAGAACGGAAGGAGATATCTGCTCAAAAATGTCTGTGCAGGTGCAGACAGTGGCACCCGACATGCCTGCGTTGTCGTTTTCCGCCGGGCACTCTTTGGGCCGGAGCAGCACGCAGAAACACCTAGATTGAAGATAAGCGCCTTTTGCCATTGACCGCGACGAACATAGAAGATGCACAAACGTCTTGCAATTCCGGCCGAATGGAAGGAGATATCTGTTCAAAACTTTCTGTGCAGGTGTAGACAGTGGCACCCGACATGCCTGCGTTGTCGTTTTCAGCCGGGCACTCTTTGGGCCGGCGCAGCACGCAGAAACACCTAGATTGAAGATAAGCGCCTTTTTGTCATTGACCGCGACGAACATAGAAGATGCACAAACTTCTTGCAATTCAAGCCGAATGGAAGGAGATATCTGCTCAAAACTTTCTGTGCAGGTGTAGACAGTGGCACCCGACATGCCTGCGTTGTCGTTTTCCGCCGGGCACTCTTTGGGCCGGAGCAGCACGCAGAAACACCCAGATTGAAGATAAGCGCCTTTTGCCATTGACCGTGACGAACATAGAAGATGCACAAACTTTTAGCAATTCCGGCCGAATGGAAGGAGATATCTGCTCAAAACTTTCTGTGCAGGTGTAGACAGTGGCACCCGACATGCCCGCGTTGTCGTTTTCCGCCGGGCACTCTTTGGGCCGGAGCAGCACGCAGAAACACCTAGATTGAAGATAAACGCCTTTTGCCATTGACCGCGATGAACATAGAAGATGCACAGTCTTCTTTCAATTCCGGCAGAACGGAAGGAGATATCTGCTCAAAAATTTCTGTGCAGGTGCAAACAGTGGCACCCGACATGCCTGCGTTGTCGTTTTCCGCCGGGCACTCTTTGGGCCGGAGCAGCACGCAGAAACACCTAGATTGAAGATAAGCGCCTTTTGCCATTGACCGCGACGAACATAGAAGATGCACAGTCTTCTTTCAATTCCGGCAGAACGGAAGGAGATATCTGCTCAAAAATTTCTGTGCAGGTGCAGACAGTGGCACCCGACATGCCTGCGTTGTCGTTTTCCGCCGGGCACTCTTTGGGCCGGAGCAGCACGCAGAAACACCTAGATTGAAGATAAGCGCCTTTTGCCATTGACCGCGACGAACATAGAAGATGCACAAACTTCTTGCAATTCCGGCCGAATGGAAGGAGATATCTGCTCAAAACTTTCTGTGCAGGTGCAGACAGTGGCACCCGACATGCCTGCGTTGTCGTTTTCCGCCGGGCACTCTTTGGGCCGGAGCAGCACGCAGAAACACCTAGATTGAAGATAAGCGCCTTTTGCCATTGACCGCGATGAACATAGAAGATGCACAATCTTCTTTCAATTCCGGCAGAACGGAAGGAGATATCTGCTCAAAAATGTCTGTGCAGGTGCAGACAGTGGCACCCGACATGCCTGCGTTGTCGTTTTCCGCCGGGCACTCTTTGGGCCGGAGCAGCACGCAGAAACACCTAGATTGAAGATAAGCGCCTTTTGCCATTGACCGCGACGAACATAGAAGATGCACAAACTTCTTGAAATTCCGGCCGAATGGAAGGAGATATCTGCTCAAAACTTTCTGTGCAGGTGCAGACAGTGGCACCCGACATGCCTGCGTTGTCGTTTTCTGCCGGGCACTCTTTTGGCCGGCGCAGCACGCAGAAACACCTAGATTGAAGATAAGCGCCTTTTTGTCATTGACCGCGACCTACATTGAAGATGCACAATCTTCTTTCAATTCCGGCCGAACGGAAGGAGATATCTGCTCAAAACTTTCTGTGCAGGTGCAGACAGTGGCACCCGACATGCCTGCGTTGTCGTTTTCCGCCGGGCACTCTTTGGGCCGGCGCAGCACGCAGAAACACCTAGATTGAAGATAAGCGCCTTTTGCCATTGACCGCGACGAACATAGAAGATGCACAAACGTCTTGCATTTCCGGCCAAATGGAAGGAGATATCTGCTCAAAACATTCTGTGCAGGTGTAGACAGTGGCACCCGACATGCCTGCGTTGTCGTTTTCCGCCGGGCACTCTTTGGGCCGGAGCAGCACGCAGAAACACCTAGATTGAAGATAAGCGCCTTTTGCCATTGACCGCGATGAACATAGAAGATGCACAATCTTCTTTCAATTCCGGCAGAACGGAAGGAGATATCTGCTCAAAAATGTCTGTGCAGGTGCAGACAGTGGCACCCGACATGCCTGCGTTGTCGTTTTCCGCCGGGCACTCATTGGGCCGGCGCAGCACGCAGAAACACCTAGATTGCAGATAAGGGCTTTTTGACATTGACCGCGACCAATATTGAAGATGCACAAACGTCTTGCAATTCCGGCCGAACGAAAGAAGATATCTGCTCAAAACTTTCTGTGCAGGTGCAGACAGTGGCACCCGACATGCCTGCCTTGTCGTTTTCAGTCGGGCACTCTTTGGGCCGGCGCAGCACGCAGAAACACCTAGATTGAAGATAAGCGCCTTTTTGTCATTGACCGCGACCATCATTGAAGATGCACAAACTTCTTTCTATTCCGGCCGAACGGAAGGAGATATCTGCTCAAAACTTTCTGTGCAGGTGCAGACACTGGCACTCGACATGCCTGCGTTGTCGTTTTCCGCCGGGCACTCTTTGGGCCGGCGCAGCACGCAGAAACACCTAGATTGAAGATAAGCGCCTTTTGCCATTGAATGCGACGAACATAGAAGATGCACAAACGTCTTGCAATTCCAGCCGAGTGGAAGGAGATATCTGCTCAAAACTTTCTGTGCAGGTGCAGAGAGTGGCACCCGACATGCCTGCGTTGTCGTTTTCTGCCGGCCACTCTTTGGGCCGGATCAGCACGCAGAAACACCTAGATTGAAGATAAGCGCCTTTTGCCATTGACCGCGATGAACATAGAAGATGCACAATCTTCTTTCAATTCCGGCAGAACGGAAGGAGATATCTGCTCAAAAATTTCTGTGCAGGTGCAGACAGTGGCACCCGACATGCCTGCGTTGTCGTTTTCCGCCGGGCACTCTTTGGGCCGGAGCAGCACGCAGAAACACCTAGATTGAAGATAAGCGCCTTTTGCCATTGACCGCGACGAACATAGAAGATGCACAAACGTCTTGCAATTCCGGCCGAATGGAAGGAGATATCTGTTCAAAACTTTCTGTGCAGGTGTAGACAGTGGCACCCGACATGCCTGCGTTGTCGTTTTCCGCCGGGCACTCTTTGGGCCGGAGCAGCACGCAGAAACACCTAGATTGCAGATAAGGGCTTTTTGACATTGACCGCGAGCAATATTGAAGATGCACAAACGTTTTGCAATTCCGGCCGAACGAAAGAAGATATCTGCTCAAAACTTTCTGTGCAGGTGCAGACAGTGGCACCCGACATGCCTGCGTTGTCGTTTTCAGCCGGGCACTCTTTGGGCCGGCGCAGCACGCAGAAACACCTAGATTGAAGATAAGCGCCTTTTTGTCATTGACCGCGACGAACATAGAAGATGCACAAACTTCTTGCAATTCCGGCCGAATGGAAGGAGATATCTGCTCAAAACTTTCTGTGCAGGTGTAGACAGTGGCACCCGACATGCCTGCGTTGTCGTTTTCCGCCGGGCACTCTTTGGGCCGGAGCAGCACGCAGAAACACCCAGATTGAAGATAAGCGCCTTTTGCCATTGACCGCGACGAACATAGAAGATGCACAAACTTTTAGCAATTCCGGCCGAATGGAAGGAGATATCTGCTCAAAACTTTCTGTGCAGGTGTAGACAGTGGCACCCGACATGCCCGCGTTGTCGTTTTCCGCCGGGCACTCTTTGGGCCGGAGCAGCACGCAGAAACACCTAGATTGAAGATAAACGCCTTTTGCCATTGACCGCGATGAACATAGAAGATGCACAGTCTTCTTTCAATTCCGGCAGAACGGAAGGAGATATCTGCTCAAAAATTTCTGTGCAGGTGCAAACAGTGGCACCCGACATGCCTGCGTTGTCGTTTTCCGCCGGGCACTCTTTGGGCGGAGCAGCACGCAGAAACACCTAGATTGTAGATAAGCGCCTTTTGCCATTGACCGCGACGAACATAGAAGATGCACAAACTTCTTGCAATTCCGGCCGAATGGAAGGAGATATCTGCTCAAAACTTTCTGTGCAGGTGCAGACAGTGGCACCCGACATGCATGCGTTGTCGTTTTCCGCCGGGCACTCTTTGGGCCGGAGCAGCACGCAGAAACACCTAGATTGAAGATAAGCGCCTTTTGCCATTGACCGCGATGAACATAGAAGATGCACAATCTTCTTTCAATTCCGGCAGAACGGAAGGAGATATCTGCTCAAAAATGTCTGTGCAGGTGCAGACAGTGGCACCCGACATGCCTGCGTTGTCGTTTTCCGCCGGGCACTCTTTGGGCCGGAGCAGCACGCAGAAACACCTAGATTGAAGATAAGCGCCTTTTGCCATTGACCGCGACGAACATAGAAGATGCACAAACGTCTTGCAATTCCAGCCGAGTGGAAGGAGATATCTGCTCAAAACTTTCTGTGCAGGTGCAGAGAGTGGCACCCGACATGCCTGCGTTGTCGTTTTCTGCCGGGCACTCTTTGGGCCGGAGCAGCACGCAGAAACACCTAGATTGAAGATAAGCGCCTTTTGCCATTGACCGCGACGAACATAGAAGATGCACAAACGTCTTGCAATTCCGGCCGAATGGAAGGAGATATCTGTTCAAAACTTTCTGTGCAGGTGTAGACAGTGGCACCCGACATGCCTGCGTTGTCGTTTTCCGCCGGGCACTCTTTGGGCCGGCGCAGCACGCAGAAACACCTAGATTGAAGATAAGCGCCTTTTGCCATTGACCGCGACGAACATAGAAGATGCACAAACGTCTTGCATTTCCGGCCAAATGGAAGGAGATATCTGCTCAAAACATTCTGTGCAGGTGTAGACAGTGGCACCCGACATGCCTGCGTTGTCGTTTTCCGCCGGGCACTCTTTGGGCCGGAGCAGCACGCAGAAACACCTAGATTGAAGATAAGCGCCTTTTGCCATTGACCGCGATGAACATAGAAGATGCACAATCTTCTTTCAATTCCGGCAGAACGGAAGGAGATATCTGCTCAAAAATGTCTGTGCAGGTGCAGACAGTGGCACCCGACATGCCTGCGTTGTCGTTTTCCGCCGGGCACTCTTTGGGCCGGAGCAGCACGCAGAAACACCTAGATTGAAGATAAGCGCCTTTTGCCATTGACCGCGACGAACATAGAAGATGCACAAACGTCTTGCAATTCCGGCCGAATGGAAGGAGATATCTGTTCAAAACTTTCTGTGCAGGTGTAGACAGTGGCACCCGACATGCCTGCGTTGTCGTTTTCAGCCGGGCACTCTTTGGGCCGGCGCAGCACGCAGAAACACCTAGATTGAAGATAAGCGCCTTTTTGTCATTGACCGCGACTAACATAGAAGATGCACAAACTTTTAGCAATTCCGGCCGAATGGAAGGAGATATCTGCTCAAAACTTTCTGTGCAGGTGTAGACAGTGGCACCCGACATGCCCGCGTTGTCGTTTTCCGCCGGGCACTCTTTGGGCCGGAGCAGCACGCAGAAACACCTAGATTGAAGATAAACGCCTTTTGCCATTGACCGCGATGAACATAGAAGATGCACAGTCTTCTTTCAATTCCGGCAGAACGGAAGGAGATATCTGCTCAAAAATTTCTGTGCAGGTGCAAACAGTGGCACCCGACATGCCTGCGTTGTCGTTTTCCGCCGGGCACTCTTTGGGCCGGAGCAGCACGCAGAAACACCTAGATTGAAGATAAGCGCCTTTTGCCATTGACCGCGACGAACATAGAAGATGCACAGTCTTCTTTCAATTCCGGCAGAACGGAAGGAGATATCTGCTCAAAAATTTCTGTGCAGGTGCAGACAGTGGCACCCGACATGCCTGCGTTGTCGTTTTCCGCCGGGCACTCTTTGGGCCGGAGCAGCACGCAGAAACACCTAGATTGAAGATAAGCGCCTTTTGCCATTGACCGCGACGAACATAGAAGATGCACAAACTTCTTGCAATTCCGGCCGAATGGAAGGAGATATCTGCTCAAAACTTTCTGTGCAGGTGCAGACAGTGGCACCCGACATGCCTGCGTTGTCGTTTTCTGCCGGGCACTCTTTGGGCCGGAGCAGCACGCAGAAACACCTAGATTGAAGATAAGCGCCTTTTGCCATTGACCGCGATGAACATAGAAGATGCACAATCTTCTTTCAATTCCGGCAGAACGGAAGGAGATATCTGCTCAAAAATGTCTGTGCAGGTGCAGACAGTGGCACCCGACATGCCTGCGTTGTCGTTTTCCGCCGGGCACTCTTTGGGCCGGAGCAGCACGCAGAAACACCTAGATTGAAGATAAGCGCCTTTTGCCATTGACCGCGACGAACATAGAAGATGCACAAACGTCTTGCAATTCCAGCCGAGTGGAAGGAGATATCTGCTCAAAACTTTCTGTGCAGGTGCAGAGAGTGGCACCCGACATGCCTGCGTTGTCGTTTTCTGCCGGGCACTCTTTGGGCCGGAGCAGCACGCAGAAACACCTAGATTGAAGATAAGCGCCTTTTGCCATTGACCGCGACGAACATAGAAGATGCACAAACGTCTTGCAATTCCGGCCGAATGGAAGGAGATATCTGTTCAAAACTTTCTGTGCAGGTGTAGACAGTGGCACCCGACATGCCTGCGTTGTCGTTTTCCGCCGGGCACTCTTTGGGCCGAAGCAGCACGCAGAAACACCTAGATTGCAGATAAGGGCTTTTTGACATTGACCGCGAGCAATATTGAAGATGCACAAACGTTTTGCAATTCCGGCCGAACGAAAGAAGATATCTGCTCAAAACTTTCTGTGCAGGTGCAGACAGTGGCACCCGACATGCCTGCGTTGTCGTTTTCAGCCGGGCACACTTTGGGCCGGCGCAGCACGCAGAAACACCTAGATTGAAGATAAGCGCCTTTTTGTCATTGACCGCGACGAACATAGAAGATGCACAAACTTCTTGCAATTCCGGCCGAATGGAAGGAGATATCTGCTCAAAACTTTCTGTGCAGGTGTAGACAGTGGCACCCGACATGCCTGCGTTGTCGTTTTCCGCCGGGCACTCTTTGGACCGGAGCAGCACGCAGAAACACCCAGATTGAAGATAAGCGCCTTTTGCCATTGACCGCGACGAACATAGAAGATGCACAAACTTCTTGCAATTCCGGCCGAATGGAAGGAGATATCTGCTCAAAACTTTCTGTGCAGGTGTAGACAGTGGCACCCGACATGCCCGCGTTGTCGTTTTGCGCCGGGCACTCTTTGGGCCGGAGCAGCACGCAGAAACACCTAGATTGAAGATAAACGCCTTTTGCCATTGACCGCGATGAACATAGAAGATGCACAGTCTTCTTTCAATTCCGGCAGAACGGAAGGAGATATCTGCTCAAAAATTTCTGTGCAGGTGCAAACAGTGGCACCCGACATGCCTGCGTTGTCGTTTTCCGCCGGGCACTCTTTGGGCCGGAGCAGCACGCAGAAACACCTAGATTGAAGATAAGCACCTTTTGCCATTGACCGCGACGAACATAGAAGATGCACAATCTTCTTTCAATTCCGGCAGAACGGAAGGAGATATCTGCTCAAAAATTTCTGTGCAGGTGCAGACAGTGGCACCCGACATGCCTGCGTTGTCGTTTTCCGCCGGGCACTCTTTGGGCCGGAGCAGCACGCAGAAACACCTAGATTGAAGATAAGCGCCTTTTGCCATTGACCGCGACGAACATAGAAGATGCACAAACTTCTTGAAATTCCGGCCGAATGGAAGGAGATATCTGCTCAAAACTTTCTGTGCTGGTGCAGACAGTGGCACCCGACATGCCTGCGTTGTCGTTTTCAGCCAGGCACTCTTTGGGCCGGCGCAGCACGCAGAAACACCTAGATTGCAGATAAGGGCTTTTTGACATTGACCGCGACCAATATTGAAGATGCACAAACGTCTTGCAATTCCGGCCGAACGAAAGAAGATATCTGCTCAAAACTTTCTGTGCAGGTGCAGACAGTGGCACCCGACATGCCTGCCTTGTCGTTTTCAGTCGGGCACTCTTTGGGCCGGCGCAGCACGCAGAAACACCTAGATTGAAGATAAGCGCCTTTTTGTCATTGACCGCGACGAACATAGAAGATGCACAAACTTCTTGCAATTCCGGCCGAATGGAACGAGATATCTGCTCAAAACTTTCTGTGCAGGTGTAGACAGTGGCACCCGACATGCCTGCGTTGTCGTTTTCCGCCGGGCACTCTTTGGGCCGGCGCAGCACGCAGAAACACCTAGATTGAAGATAAGCGCCTTTTGCCATTGACCGCGACGAACATAGAAGATGCACAAACGTCTTGCATTTCCGGCCAAATGGAAGGAGATATCTGCTCAAAACATTCTGTGCAGGTGTAGACAGTGGCACCCGACATGCCTGCGTTGTCGTTTTCCGCCGGGCACTCTTTGGGCCGGAGCAGCACGCAGAAACACCTAGATTGAAGATAAGCGCCTTTTGCCATTGACCGCGATGAACATAGAAGATGCACAATCTTCTTTCAATTCCGGCAGAACGGAAGGAGATATCTGCTCAAAAATGTCTGTGCAGGTGCAGACAGTGGCACCCGACATGCCTGCGTTGTCGTTTTCCGCCGGGCACTCTTTGGGCCGGAGCAGCACGCAGAAACACCTAGATTGAAGATAAGCGCCTTTTGCCATTGACCGCGACGAACATAGAAGATGCACAAACGTCTTGCAATTCCGGCCGAATGGAAGGAGATATCTGTTCAAAACTTTCTGTGCAGGTGTAGACAGTGGCACCCGACATGCCTGCGTTGTCGTTTTCAGCCGGGCACTCTTTGGGCCGGCGCAGCACGCAGAAACACCTAGATTGAAGATAAGCGCCTTTTTGTCATTGACCGCGACGAACATAGAAGATGCACAAACTTCTTGCAATTCCGGCCGAATGGAAGGAGATATCTGCTCAAAACTTTCTGTGCAGGTGTAGACATTGGCACCCGACATGCCTGCGTTGTCGTTTTCCGCCGGGCACTCTTTGGGCCGGAGCAGCACGCAGAAACACCCAGATTGAAGATAAGCGCCTTTTGCCATTGACCGCGACGAACATAGAAGATGCACAAACTTTTAGCAATTCCGGCCGAATGGAAGGAGATATCTGCTCAAAACTTTCTGTGCAGGTGTAGACAGTGGCACCCGACATGCCCGCGTTGTCGTTTTCCGCCGGGCACTCTTTGGGCCGGAGCAGCACGCAGAAACACCTAGATTGAAGATAAACGCCTTTTGCCATTGACCGCGATGAACATAGAAGATGCACAGTCTTCTTTCAATTCCGGCAGAACGGAAGGAGATATCTGCTCAAAAATTTCTGTGCAGGTGCAAACAGTGGCACCCGACATGCCTGCGTTGTCGTTTTCCGCCGGGCACTCTTTGGGCCGGAGCAGCACGCAGAAACACCTAGATTGAAGATAAGCGCCTTTTGCCATTGACCGCGACGAACATAGAAGATGCACAGTCTTCTTTCAATTCCGGCAGAACGGAAGGAGATATCTGCTCAAAAATTTCTGTGCAGGTGCAGACAGTGGCACCCGACATGCCTGCGTTGTCGTTTTCCGCCGGGCACTCTTTGGGCCGGAGCAGCACGCAGAAACACCTAGATTGAAGATAAGCGCCTTTTGCCATTGACCGCGACGAACATAGAAGATGCACAAACTTCTTGCAATTCCGGCCGAATGGAAGGAGATATCTGCTCAAAACTTTCTGTGCAGGTGCAGACAGTGGCACCCGACATGCCTGCGTTGTCGTTTTCCGCCGGGCACTCTTTGGGCCGGAGCAGCACGCAGAAACACCTAGATTGAAGATAAGCGCCTTTTGCCATTGACCGCGATGAACATAGAAGATGCACAATCTTCTTTCAATTCCGGCAGAACGGAAGGAGATATCTGCTCAAAAATGTCTGTGCAGGTGCAGACAGTGGCACCCGACATGCCTGCGTTGTCGTTTTCCGCCGGGCACTCTTTGGGCCGGAGCAGCACGCAGAAACACCTAGATTGAAGATAAGCGCCTTTTGCCATTGACCGCGACGAACATAGAAGATGCACAAACGTCTTGCAATTCCAGCCGAGTGGAAGGAGATATCTGCTCAAAACTTTCTGTGCAGGTGCAGAGAGTGGCACCCGACATGCCTGCGTTGTCGTTTTCTGCCGGGCACTCTTTGGGCCGGAGCAGCACGCAGAAACACCTAGATTGAAGATAAGCGCCTTTTGCCATTGACCGCGACGAACATAGAAGATGCACAAACGTCTTGCAATTCCGGCCGAATGGAAGGAGATATCTGTTCAAAACTTTCTGTGCAGGTGTAGACAGTGGCACCCGACATGCCTGCGTTGTCGTTTTCCGCCGGGCACTCTTTGGGCCGAAGCAGCACGCAGAAACACCTAGATTGCAGATAAGGGCTTTTTGACATTGACCGCGAGCAATATTGAAGATGCACAAACGTTTTGCAATTCCGGCCGAACGAAAGAAGATATCTGCTCAAAACTTTCTGTGCAGGTGCAGACAGTGGCACCCGACATGCCTGCGTTGTCGTTTTCATCCGGGCACACTTTGGGCCGGCGCAGCACGCAGAAACACCTAGATTGAAGATAAGCGCCTTTTTGTCATTGACCGCGACGAACATAGAAGATGCACAAACTTCTTGCAATTCCGGCCGAATGGAAGGAGATATCTGCTCAAAACTTTCTGTGCAGGTGTAGACAGTGGCACCCGACATGCCTGCGTTGTCGTTTTCCGCCGGGCACTCTTTGGACCGGAGCAGCACGCAGAAACACCCAGATTGAAGATAAGCGCCTTTTGCCATTGACCGCGACGAACATAGAAGATGCACAAACTTCTTGCAATTCCGGCCGAATGGAAGGAGATATCTGCTCAAAACTTTCTGTGCAGGTGTAGACAGTGGCACCCGACATGCCCGCGTTGTCGTTTTGCGCCGGGCACTCTTTGGGCCGGAGCAGCACGCAGAAACACCTAGATTGAAGATAAACGCCTTTTGCCATTGACCGCGATGAACATAGAAGATGCACAGTCTTCTTTCAATTCCGGCAGAACGGAAGGAGATATCTGCTCAAAAATTTCTGTGCAGGTGCAAACAGTGGCACCCGACATGCCTGCGTTGTCGTTTTCCGCCGGGCACTCTTTGGGCCGGAGCAGCACGCAGAAACACCTAGATTGAAGATAAGCACCTTTTGCCATTGACCGCGACGAACATAGAAGATGCACAATCTTCTTTCAATTCCGGCAGAACGGAAGGAGATATCTGCTCAAAAATTTCTGTGCAGGTGCAGACAGTGGCACCCGACATGCCTGCGTTGTCGTTTTCCGCCGGGCACTCTTTGGGCTGGAGCAGCACGCAGAAACACCTAGATTGAAGATAAGCGCCTTTTGCCATTGACCGCGACGAACATAGAAGATGCACAAACTTCTTGAAATTCCGGCCGAATGGAAGGAGATATCTGCTCAAAACTTTCTGTGCTGGTGCAGACAGTGGCACCCGACATGCCTGCGTTGTCGTTTTCAGCCAGGCACTCTTTGGGCCGGCGCAGCACGCAGAAACACCTAGATTGCAGATAAGGGCTTTTTGACATTGACCGCGACCAATATTGAAGATGCACAAACGTCTTGCAATTCCGGCCGAACGAAAGAAGATATCTGCTCAAAACTTTCTGTGCAGGTGCAGACAGTGGCACCCGACATGCCTGCCTTGTCGTTTTCAGTCGGGCACTCTTTGGGCCGGCGCAGCACGCAGAAACACCTAGATTGAAGATAAGCGCCTTTTTGTCATTGACCGCGACGAACATAGAAGATGCACAAACTTCTTGCAATTCCGGCCGAATGGAAGGAGATATCTGCTCAAAACTTTCTGTGCAGGTGTAGACAGTGGCACCCGACATGCCTGCGTTGTCGTTTTCCGCCGGGCACTCTTTGGGCCGGAGCAGCACGCAGAAACACCTAGATTGAAGATAAACGCCTTTTGCCATTGACCGCGATGAACATAGAAGATGCACAGTCTTCTTTCAATTCCGGCAGAACGGAAGGAGATATCTACTCAAAAATTTCTGTGCAGGTGCAGACAGTGGCACCCGACATGCCTGCGTTGTCGTTTTCCGCCGGGCACTCTTTGGGCCGGAGCAGCACGCAGAAACACCTAGATTGAAGATAAGCGCCTTTTGCCATTGACCGCAACGAACATAGAAGATGCACAATCTTCTTTCAATTCTGGCAGAACGGAAGGAGATATCTGCTCAAAAATTTCTGTGCAGGTGCAGACAGTGGCACCCGACATGCCTGCGTTGTCGTTTTCCGCCGGGCACTCTTTGGGCCGGAGCAGCACGCAGAAACACCTAGATTGAAGATAAGCGCCTTTTGCCATTGACCGCGACGAACATAGAAGATGCACAAACTTCTTGAAATTCCGGCCGAATGGAAGGAGATATCTGCTCAAAACTTTCTGTGCAGGTGCAGACAGTGGCACCCGACATGCCTGCGTTGTCGTTTTCCGCCGGGCACTCTTTGGGCCGGCGCAGCACGCAGAAACACCTAGATTGAAGATAAGCGCCTTTTTGTCATTGACCGCGACCTACATTGAAGATGCACAATCTTCTTTCAATTCCGGCCGAACGGAAGGAGATATCTGCTCAAAACTTTCTGTGCAGGTGCAGACAGTGGCACCTGACATGCCTGCGTTGTCGTTTTCCGCCGGGCACTCTTTGGGCCGGCGCAGCACGCAGAAACACCTAGATTGAAGATAAGCGCCTTTTGCCATTGACCGCGACGAACATAGAAGATGCACAAACGTCTTGCATTTCCGGCCAAATGGAAGGAGATATCTGCTCAAAACATTCTGTGCAGGTGTAGACAGTGGCACCCGACATGCCTGCGTTGTCGTTTTCCGCCGGGCACTCTTTGGGCCGGAGCAGCACGCAGAAACACCTAGATTGAAGATAAGCGCCTTTTGCCATTGACCGCGATGAACATAGAAGATGCACAATCTTCTTTCAATTCCGGCAGAACGGAAGGAGATATCTGCTCAAAAATGTCTGTGCAGGTGCAGACAGTGGCACCCGACATGCCTGCGTTGTCGTTTTCCGCCGGGCACTCTTTGGGCCGGAGCAGCACGCAGAAACACCTAGATTGAAGATAAGCGCCTTTTGCCATTGACCGCGACGAACATAGAAGATGCACAAACGTCTTGCAATTCCGGCCGAATGGAAGGAGATATCTGTTCAAAACTTTCTGTGCAGGTGTAGACAGTGGCACCCGACATGCCTGCGTTGTCGTTTTCCGCCGGGCACTCATTGGGCCGGCGCAGCACGCAGAAACACCTAGATTGCAGATAAGGGCTTTTTGACATTGACCGCGACCAATATTGAAGATGCACAAACGTCTTGCAATTCCGGCCGAACGAAAAAAGATATCTGCTCAAAACTTTCTGTGCAGGTGCAGACAGTGGCACCCGACATGCCTGCCTTGTCGTTTTCAGTCGGGCACTCTTTGGGCCGGCGCAGCACGCAGAAACACCTAGATTGAAGATAAGCGCCTTTTGCCATTGACCGCGACGAACATAGAAGATGCACAAACTTCTTGCAATTCCGGCCGAATGGAAGGAGATATCTGCTCAAAACTTTCTGTGCAGGTGCAGACAGTGGCACCCGACATGCCTGCGTTGTCGTTTTCCGCCGGGCACTCTTTGGGCCGGAGCAGCACGCAGAAACACCTAGATTGAAGATAAGCGCCTTTTGCCATTGACCGCGATGAACATAGAAGATGCACAATCTTCTTTCAATTCCGGCAGAACGGAAGGAGATATCTGCTCAAAAATGTCTGTGCAGGTGCAGACAGTGGCACCCGACATGCCTGCGTTGTCGTTTTCCGCCGGGCACTCTTTGGGCCGGAGCAGCACGCAGAAACACCTAGATTGAAGATAAGCGCCTTTTGCCATTGACCGCGACGAACATAGAAGATGCACAAACGTCTTGCAATTCCGGCCGAATGGAAGGAGATATCTGTTCAAAACTTTCTGTGCAGGTGTAGACAGTGGCACCCGACATGCCTGCGTTGTCGTTTTCCGCCGGGCACTCATTGGGCCGGCGCAGCACGCAGAAACACCTAGATTGCAGATAAGGGCTTTTTGACATTGACCGCGACCAATATTGAAGATGCACAAACGTCTTGCAATTCCGGCCGAACGAAAGAAGATATCTGCTCAAAACTTTCTGTGCAGGTGCAGACAGTGGCACCCGACATGGCTGCCTTGTCGTTTTCAGTCGGGCACTCTTTGGGCCGGCGCAGCACGCAGAAACACCTAGATTGAAGATAAGCGCCTTTTTGTCATTGACCGCGACGAACATAGAAGATGCACAAACTTCTTTCAATTCCGGCCGAACGGAAGGAGATATCTGCTCAAAACTTTCTGTGCAGGTGCAGACACTGGCACTCGACATGCCTGCGTTGTCGTTTTCCGCCGGGCACTCTTTGGACCGGAGCAGCACGCAGAAACACCCAGATTGAAGATAAGCGCCTTTTGCCATTGACCGCGACGAACATAGAAGATGCACAAACTTCTTGCAATTCCGGCCGAATGGAAGGAGATATCTGCTCAAAAAATTCTGTGCAGGTGTAGACAGTGGCACCCGACATGCCTGCGTTGTCGTTTTCCGCCGGGCACTCTTTGGGCCGGAGCAGCACGCAGAAACACCCAGATTGAAGATAAGCGCCTTTTGCCATTGACCGCGACGAACATAGAAGATGCACAAACTTTTAGCTATTCCGGCCGAATGGAAGGAGATATCTGCTCAAAACTTTCTGTGCAGGTGTAGACAGTGGCACCCGACATGCCCGCGTTGTCGTTTTCCGCCGGGCACTCTTTGGGCCGGAGCAGCACGCAGAAACACCTAGATTGAAGATAAACGCCTTTTGCCATTGACCGCGATGAACATAGAAGATGCACAGTCTTCTTTCAATTCCGGCAGAACGGAAGGAGATATCTGCTCAAAAATTTCTGTGCAGGTGCAAACAGTGGCACCCGACATGCCTGCGTTGTCGTTTTCCGCCGGGCACTCTTTGGGCTGGAGCAGCACGCAGAAACACCTAGATTGAAGATAAGCGCCTTTTGCCATTGACCGCGACGAACATAGAAGATGCACAATCTTCTTTCAATTCCGGCAGAACGGAAGGAGATATCTGCTCAAAAATTTCTGTGCAGGTGCAGACAGTGGCACCCGATATGCCTGCGTTGTCGTTTTCCGCCGGGCACTCTTTGGGCCGGAGCAGCACGCAGAAACACCTAGATTGAAGATAAGCGCCTTTTGCCATTGACCGCGACGAACATAGAAGATGCACAAACTTCTTGAAATTCCGGCCGAATGGAAGGAGATATCTGCTCAAAACTTTCTGTGCTGGTGCAGACAGTGGCACCCGACATGCCTGCGTTGTCGTTTTCAGCCAGGCACTCTTTGGGCCGGCGCAGCACGCAGAAACACCTAGATTGCAGATAAGGGCTTTTTGACATTGACCGCGACCAATATTGAAGATGCACAAACGTCTTGCAATTCCGGCCGAACGAAAGAAGATATCTGCTCAAAACTTTCTGTGCAGGTGCAGACAGTGGCACCCGACATGCCTGCCTTGTCGTTTTCAGTCGGGCACTCTTTGGGCCGGCGCAGCACGCAGAAACACCTAGATTGAAGATAAGCGCCTTTTTGTCATTGACCGCGACGAACATAGAAGATGCACAAACTTCTTGCAATTCCGGCCGAATGGAAGGAGATATCTGCTCAAAACTTTCTGTGCAGGTGTAGACAGTGGCACCCGACATGCCTGCGTTGTCGTTTTCCGCCGGGCACTCTTTGGGCCGGAGCAGCACGCAGAAACACCTAGATTGAAGATAAGCGCCTTTTGCCATTGACCGCGATGAACATAGAAGATGCACAATCTTCTTTCAATTCCGGCAGAACGGAAGGAGATATCTGCTCAAAAATGTCTGTGCAGGTGCAGACAGTGGCACCCGACATGCCTGCGTTGTCGTTTTCCGCCGGGCACTCTTTGGGCCGGAGCAGCACGCAGAAACACCTAGATTGAAGATAAGCGCCTTTTGCCATTGACCGCGACGAACATAGAAGATGCACAAACGTCTTGCAATTCCAGCCGAGTGGAAGGAGATATCTGCTCAAAACTTTCTGTGCAGGTGCAGAGAGTGGCACCCGACATGCCTGCGTTGTCGTTTTCTGCCGGGCACTCTTTGGGCCGGAGCAGCACGCAGAAACACCTAGATTGAAGATAAGCGCCTTTTGCCATTGACCGCGATGAACATAGAAGATGCACAATCTTCTTTCAATTCCGGCAGAACGGAAGGAGATATCTGCTCAAAAATTTCTGTGCAGGTGCAGACAGTGGCACCCGACATGCCTGCGTTGTCGTTTTCCGCCGGGCACTCTTTGGGCCGGAGCAGCACGCAGAAACACCTAGATTGAAGATAAGCGCCTTTTGCCATTGACCGCGACGAACATAGAAGATGCACAAACGTCTTGCAATTCCGGCCGAATGGAAGGAGATATCTGTTCAAAACTTTCTGTGCAGGTGTAGACAGTGGCACCCGACATGCCTGCGTTGTCGTTTTCCGCCGGGCACTCTTTGGGCCGGAGCAGCACGCAGAAACACCTAGATTGCAGATAAGGGCTTTTTGACATTGACCGCGAGCAATATTGAAGATGCACAAACGTTTTGCAATTCCGGCCGAACGAAAGAAGATATCTGCTCAAAACTTTCTGTGCAGGTGCAGACAGTGGCACCCGACATGCCTGCGTTTTTCGTTTTCAGCCGGGCACTCTTTGGGCCGGCGCAGCACGCAGAAACACCTAGATTGAAGATAAGCGCCTTTTTGTCATTGACCGCGACGAACATAGAAGATGCACAAACTTCTTGCAATCCCGGCCGAATGGAAGGAGATATCTGCTCAAAACTTTCTGTGCAGGTGTAGACAGTGGCACCCGACATGCCTGCGTTGTCGTTTTCCGCCGGGCACTCTTTGGACCGGAGCAGCACGCAGAAACACCCAGATTGAAGATAAGCGCCTTTTGCCATTGACCGCGACGAACATAGAAGATGCACAAACTTCTTGCAATTCCGGCCGAATGGAAGGAGATATCTGCTCAAAAATTTCTGTGCAGGTGCAGACAGTGGCACCCGACATGCCTGCGTTGTCGTTTTCCGCCGGGCACTCTTTGGGCCGGCGCAGCACGCAGAAACACCTAGATTGAAGATAAGCGCCTTTTTGTCATTGACCGCGACCTACATTGAAGATGCACAATCTTCTTTCAATTCCGGCCGAACGGAAGGAGATATCTGCTCAAAACTTTCTGTGCAGGTGCAGACAGTGGCACCCGACATGCCTGCGTTGTCGTTTTCCGCCGGGCACTCTTTAGGCCGGCGCAGCACGCAGAAACACCTAGATTGAAGATAAGCGCCTTTTGCCATTGACCGCGACGAACATAGAAGATGCACAAACGTCTTGCAATTCCAGCCGAATGGAAGGAGATATCTGCTCAAAACTTTCTGTGCAGGTGCAGACAGTGGCACCCGACATGCCTGCCTTGTCGTTTTCAGTCGGGCACTCTTTGGGCTGGCGCAGCATGCAGAAACACCTAGATTGAAGATAAGCGCCTTTTTGTCATTGCCCGCGACCATCATTGAAGATGCACAAACTTCTTTCAATTCCGGCCGAACGGAAGGAGATATCTGCTCAAAACTTTCTGTGCAGGTGCAGACACTGGCACTCGACATGCCTGCGTTGTCGTTTTCCGCCGGGCACTCTTTGGGCCGGCGCAGCACGCAGAAACACCTAGATTGAAGATAAGCGCCTTTTGCCATTGACCGCGACGAACATAGAAGATGCACAAACGTCTTGCAATTCCGGCCGAATGGAAGGAGATATCTGTTCAAAACTTTCTGTGCAGGTGTAGACAGTGGCACCCGACATGCCTGCGTTGTCGTTTTCCGCCGGGCACTCTTTGGGCCGGAGCAGCACGCAGAAACACCTAGATTGCAGATAAGGGCTTTTTGACATTGACCGCGAGCAATATTGAAGATGCACAATCGTTTTGCAATTCCGGCCGAACGAAAGAAGATATCTGCTCAAAACTTTCTGTGCAGGTGCAGACAGTGGCACCCGACATGCCTGCGTTGTCGTTTTCAGCCGGGCACTCTTTGGGCCGGCGCAGCACGCAGAAACACCTAGATTGAAGATAAGCGCCTTTTTGTCATTGACCGCGACGAACATAGAAGATGCACAAACTTCTTGCAATTCCGGCCGAATGGAAGGAGATATCTGCTCAAAACATTCTGTGCAGGTGTAGACAGTGGCACCCGACATGCCTGCGTTGTCGTTTTCCGCCGGGCACTCTTTGGGCCGGAGCAGCACGCAGAAACACCCAGATTGAAGATAAGCGCCTTTTGCCATTGACCGCGACGAACATAGAAGATGCACAAACGTCTTGCAATTCCGGCCGAATGGAAGGAGATATCTGCTCAAAACTTTCTGTGCTGGTGCAGACAGTGGCACCCGACATGCCTGCGTTGTCGTTTTCAGCCAGGCACTCTTTGGGCCGGCGCAGCACGCAGAAACACCTAGATTGCAGATAAGGGCTTTTTGACATTGACCGCGACCAATATTGAAGATGCACAAACGTCTTGCAATTCCGGCCGAACGAAAGAAGATATCTGCTCAAAACTTTCTGTGCAGGTGCAGACAGTGGCACCCGACATGCCTGCCTTGTCGTTTTCAGTCGGGCACTCTTTGGGCCGGAGCAGCACGCAGAAACACCTAGATTGAAGATAAGCGCCTTTTGCCATTGACCGCGACGAACATAGAAGATGCACAATCTTCTTTCAATTCCGGCAGAACGGAAGGAGATATCTGCTCAAAAATGTCTGTGCAGGTGCAGACAGTGGCACCCGACATGCCTGCGTTGTCGTTTTCCGCCGGGCACTCTTTGGGCCGGAGCAGCACGCAGAAACACCTAGATTGAAGATAAGGGCTTTTTGACATTGACCGCGACCAATATTGAAGATGCACAAACGTCTTGCAATTCCGGCCGAACGAAAGAAGATATCTGCTCAAAACTTTCTGTGCAGGTGCAGACAGTGGCACCCGACATGCCTGCCTTGTCGTTTTCAGTCGGGCACTCTTTGGGCCGGCGCAGCACGCAGAAACACCTAGATTGAAGATAAGCGCCTTTTTGTCATTGACCGCGACGAACATAGAAGATGCACAAACTTCTTGCAATTCCGGCCGAATGGAAGGAGATATCTGCTCAAAACTTTCTGTGCAGGTGTAGACAGTGGCACCCGACATGCCTGCGTTGTCGTTTTCCGCCGGGCACTCTTTGGGCCGGAGCAGCACGCAGAAACACCTAGATTGAAGATAAGCGCCTTTTGCCATTGACCGCGACGAACATAGAAGATGCACAATCTTCTTTCAATTCCGGCAGAACGGAAGGAGATATCTGCTCAAAAATGTCTGTGCAGGTGCAGACAGTGGCACCCGACATGCCTGCGTTGTCGTTTTCCGCCGGGCACTCTTTGGGCCGGAGCAGCACGCAGAAACACCTAGATTGAAGATAAGCGCCTTTTGCCATTGACCGCGACGAACATAGAAGATGCACAAACGTCTTGCAATTCCGGCCGAATGGAAGGAGATATCTGTTCAAAACTTTCTGTGCAGGTGTAGACAGTGGCACCCGACATGCCTGCGTTGTCGTTTTCCGCCGGGCACTCATTGGGCCGGCGCAGCACGCAGAAACACCTAGATTGCAGATAAGGGCTTTTTGACATTGACCGCGACCAATATTGAAGATGCACAAACGTCTTGCAATTCCGGCCGAACGAAAGAAGATATCTGCTCAAAACTTTCTGTGCAGGTGCAGACAGTGGCACCCGACATGCCTGCCTTGTCGTTTTCAGTCGGGCACTCTTTGGGCCGGCGCAGCACGCAGAAACACCTAGATTGAAGATAAGCGCCTTTTTGTCATTGACCGCGACCATCATTGAAGATGCACAAACTTCTTTCTATTCCGGCCGAACGGAAGGAGATATCTGCTCAAAACTTTCTGTGCAGGTGCAGACACTGGCACTCGACATGCCTGCGTTGTCGTTTTCCGCCGGGCACTCTTTGGGCCGGCGCAGCACGCAGAAACACCTAGATTGAAGATAAGCGCCTTTTGCCATTGAATGCGACGAACATAGAAGATGCACAAACGTCTTGCATTTCCGGCCAAATGGAAGGAGATATCTGCTCAAAACATTCTGTGCAGGTGTAGACAGTGGCACCCGACATGCCTGCGTTGTCGTTTTCCGCCGGGCACTCTTTGGGCCGGAGCAGCACGCAGAAACACCTAGATTGAAGATAAGCGCCTTTTGCCATTGACCGCGATGAACATAGAAGATGCACAATCTTCTTTCAATTCCGGCAGAACGGAAGGAGATATCTGCTCAAAAATGTCTGTGCAGGTGCAGACAGTGGCACCCGACATGCCTGCGTTGTCGTTTTCCGCCGGGCACTCTTTGGGCCGGAGCAGCACGCAGAAACACCTAGATTGAAGATAAGCGCCTTTTGCCATTGAATGCGACGAACATAGAAGATGCACAAACGTCTTGCAATTCCGGCCGAATGGAAGGAGATATCTGTTCAAAACTTTCTGTGCAGGTGTAGACAGTGGCACCCGACATGCCTGCGTTGTCGTTTTCCGCCGGGCACTCTTTGGGCCGGAGCAGCACGCAGAAACACCTAGATTGCAGATAAGGGCTTTTTGACATTGACCGCGAGCAATATTGAAGATGCACAATCGTTTTGCAATTCCGGCCGAACGAAAGAAGATATCTGCTCAAAACTTTCTGTGCAGGTGCAGACAGTGGCACCCGACATGCCTGCGTTGTCGTTTTCAGCCGGGCACTCTTTGGGCCGGCGCAGCACGCAGAAACACCTAGATTGAAGATAAGCGCCTTTTTGTCATTGACCGCGACGAACATAGAAGATGCACAAACGTCTTGCAATTCCGGCCGAATGGAAGGAGATATCTGTTCAAAACTTTCTGTGCAGGTGTAGACAGTGGCACCCGACATGCCTGCGTTGTCGTTTTCCGCCGGGCACTCTTTGGGCCGGAGCAGCACGCAGAAACACCTAGATTGCAGATAAGGGCTTTTTGACATTGACCGCGAGCAATATTGAAGATGCACAATCGTTTTGCAATTCCGGCCGAACGAAAGAAGATATCTGCTCAAAACTTTCTGTGCAGGTGCAGACAGTGGCACCCGACATGCCTGCGTTGTCGTTTTCAGCCGGGCACTCTTTGGGCCGGCGCAGCACGCAGAAACACCTAGATTGAAGATAAGCGCCTTTTTGTCATTGACCGCGACGAACATAGAAGATGCACAAACTTCTTGCAATTCCGGCCGAATGGAAGGAGATATCTGCTCAAAACATTCTGTGCAGGTGTAGACAGTGGCACCCGACATGCCTGCGTTGTCGTTTTCCGCCGGGCACTCTTTGGGCCGGAGCAGCACGCAGAAACACCCAGATTGAAGATAAGCGCCTTTTGCCATTGACCGCGACGAACATAGAAGATGCACAAACGTCTTGCAATTCCGGCCGAATGGAAGGAGATATCTGCTCAAAACTTTCTGTGCTGGTGCAGACAGTGGCACCCGACATGCCTGCGTTGTCGTTTTCAGCCAGGCACTCTTTGGGCCGGCGCAGCACGCAGAAACACCTAGATTGCAGATAAGGGCTTTTTGACATTGACCGCGACCAATATTGAAGATGCACAAACGTCTTGCAATTCCGGCCGAACGAAAGAAGATATCTGCTCAAAACTTTCTGTGCAGGTGCAGACAGTGGCACCCGACATGCCTGCCTTGTCGTTTTCAGTCGGGCACTCTTTGGGCCGGCGCAGCACGCAGAAACACCTAGATTGAAGATAAGCGCCTTTTTGTCATTGACCGCGACGAACATAGAAGATGCACAAACGTCTTGCAATTCCGGCCGAATGGAAGGAGATATCTGTTCAAAACTTTCTGTGCAGGTGTAGACAGTGGCACCCGACATGCCTGCGTTGTCGTTTTCAGCCGGGCACTCTTTGGGCCGGCGCAGCACGCAGAAACACCTAGATTGAAGATAAGCGCCTTTTTGTCATTGACCGCGACGAACATAGAAGATGCACAAACTTCTTGCAATTCCGGCCGAATGGAAGGAGATATCTGCTCAAAACTTTCTGTGCAGGTGTAGACAGTGGCACCCGACATGCCTGCGTTGTCGTTTTCCGCCGGGCACTCTTTGGACCGGAGCAGCACGCAGAAACACCCAGATTGAAGATAAGCGCCTTTTGCCATTGACCGCGACGAACATAGAAGATGCACAGTCTTCTTTCAATTCCGGCAGAACGGAAGGAGATATCTGCTCAAAAATTTCTGTGCAGGTGCAGACAGTGGCACCCGACATGCCTGCGTTGTCGTTTTCCGCCGGGCACTCTTTGGGCCGGAGCAGCACGCAGAAACACCTAGATTGAAGATAAGCGCCTTTTGCCATTGACCGCGACGAACATAGAAGATGCACAAACTTCTTGCAATTCCGGCCGAATGGAAGGAGATATCTGCTCAAAACTTTCTGTGTAGGTGCAGACAGTGGCACCCGACATGCCTGCGTTGTCGTTTTCCGCCGGGCACTCTTTGGGCCGGAGCAGCACGCAGAAACACCTAGATTGAAGATAAGCGCCTTTTGCCATTGACCGCGATGAACATAGAAGATGCACAATCTTCTTTCAATTCCGGCAGAACGGAAGGAGATATCTGCTCAAAAATGTCTGTGCAGGTGCAGACAGTGGCACCCGACATGCCTGCGTTGTCGTTTTCCGCCGGGCACTCTTTGGGCCGGAGCAGCACGCAGAAACACCTAGATTGAAGATAAGCGCCTTTTGCCATTGACCGCGACGAACATAGAAGATGCACAAACGTCTTGCAATTCCAGCCGAGTGGAAGGAGATATCTGCTCAAAACTTTCTGTGCAGGTGCAGAGAGTGGCACCCGACATGCCTGCGTTGTCGTTTTCTGCCGGGCACTCTTTGGGCCGGAGCAGCACGCAGAAACACCTAGATTGAAGATAAGCGCCTTTTGCCATTGACCGCGACGAACATAGAAGATGCACAAACGTCTTGCAATTCCGGCCGAATGGAAGGAGATATCTGTTCAAAACTTTCTGTGCAGGTGTAGACAGTGGCACCCGACATGCCTGCGTTGTCGTTTTCCGCCGGGCACTCTTTGGGCCGAAGCAGCACGCAGAAACACCTAGATTGCAGATAAGGGCTTTTTGACATTGACCGCGAGCAATATTGAAGATGCACAAACGTTTTGCAATTCCGGCCGAACGAAAGAAGATATCTGCTCAAAACTTTCTGTGCAGGTGCAGACAGTGGCACCCGACATGCCTGCGTTGTCGTTTTCAGCCGGGCACACTTTGGGCCGGCGCAGCACGCAGAAACACCTAGATTGAAGATAAGCGCCTTTTTGTCATTGACCGCGACGAACATAGAAGATGCACAAACTTCTTGCAATTCCGGCTGAATGGAAGGAGATATCTGCTCAAAACTTTCTGTGCAGGTGTAGACAGTGGCACCCGACATGCCTGCGTTGTCGTTTTCCGCCGGGCACTCTTTGGACCGGAGCAGCACGCAGAAACACCCAGATTGAAGATAAGCGCCTTTTGCCATTGACCGCGACGAACATAGAAGATGCACAAACTTCTTGCAATTCCGGCCGAATGGAAGGAGATATCTGCTCAAAACTTTCTGTGCAGGTGTAGACAGTGGCACCCGACATGCCCGCGTTGTCGTTTTGCGCCGGGCACTCTTTGGGCCGGAGCAGCACGCAGAAACACCTAGATTGAAGATAAACGCCTTTTGCCATTGACCGCGATGAACATAGAAGATGCACAGTCTTCTTTCAATTCCGGCAGAACGGAAGGAGATATCTGCTCAAAAATTTCTGTGCAGGTGCAAACAGTGGCACCCGACATGCCTGCGTTGTCGTTTTCCGCCGGGCACTCTTTGGGCCGGAGCAGCACGCAGAAACACCTAGATTGCAGATAAGGGCTTTTTGACATTGACCGCGACCAATATTGAAGATGCACAAACGTCTTGCAATTCCGGCCGAACGAAAGAAGATATCTGCTCAAAACTTTCTGTGCAGGTGCAGACAGTGGCACCCGACATGCCTGCCTTGTCGTTTTCAGTCGGGCACTCTTTGGGCCGGCGCAGCACGCAGAAACACCTAGATTGAAGATAAGCGCCTTTTTGTCATTGACCGCGACGAACATAGAAGATGCACAAACTTCTTGCAATTCCGGCCGAATGGAAGGAGATATCTGCTCAAAACTTTCTGTGCAGGTGTAGACAGTGGCACCCGACATGCCTGCGTTGTCGTTTTCCGCCGGGCACTCTTTGGGCCGGAGCAGCACGCAGAAACACCTAGATTGAAGATAAACGCCTTTTGCCATTGACCGCGATGAACATAGAAGATGCACAGTCTTCTTTCAATTCCGGCAGAACGGAAGGAGATATCTACTCAAAAATTTCTGTGCAGGTGCAGACAGTGGCACCCGACATGCCTGCGTTGTCGTTTTCCGCCGGGCACTCTTTGGGCCGGAGCAGCACGCAGAAACACCTAGATTGAAGATAAGCGCCTTTTGCCATTGACCGCAACGAACATAGAAGATGCACAATCTTCTTTCAATTCCGGCAGAACGGAAGGAGATATCTGCTCAAAAATTTCTGTGCAGGTGCAGACAGTGGCACCCGACATGCCTGCGTTGTCGTTTTCCGCCGGGCACTCTTTGGGCCAGCGCAGCACGCAGAAACACCTAGATTGAAGATAAGCGCCTTTTTGTCATTGACCGCGACCTACATTGAAGATGCACAATCTTCTTTCAATTCCGGCCGAACGGAAGGAGATATCTGCTCAAAACTTTCTGTGCAGGTGCAGACAGTGGCACCCGACATGCCTGCGTTGTCGTTTTCCGCCGGGCACTCTTTGGGCCGGCGCAGCACGCAGAAACACCTAGATTGAAGATAAGCGCCTTTTGCCATTGACCGCGACGAACATAGAAGATGCACAAACGTCTTGCATTTCCGGCCAAATGGAAGGAGATATCTGCTCAAAACATTCTGTGCAGGTGTAGACAGTGGCACCCGACATGCCTGCGTTGTCGTTTTCCGCCGGGCACTCTTTGGGCCGGAGCAGCACGCAGAAACACCTAGATTGAAGATAAGCGCCTTTTGCCATTGACCGCGATGAACATAGAAGATGCACAATCTTCTTTCAATTCCGGCAGAACGGAAGGAGATATCTGCTCAAAAATGTCTGTGCAGGTGCAGACAGTGGCACCCGACATGCCTGCGTTATCGTTTTCCGCCGGGCACTCTTTGGGCCGGAGCAGCACGCAGAAACACCTAGATTGAAGATAAGCGCCTTTTGCCATTGACCGCGACGAACATAGAAGATGCACAAACGTCTTGCAATTCCGGCCGAATGGAAGGAGATATCTGTTCAAAACTTTCTGTGCAGGTGTAGACAGTGGCACCCGACATGCCTGCGTTGTCGTTTTCCGCCGGGCACTCATTGGGCCGGCGCAGCACGCAGAAACACCTAGATTGCAGATAAGGGCTTTTTGACATTGACCGCGACCAATATTGAAGATGCACAAACGTCTTGCAATTCCGGCCGAACGAAAGAAGATATCTGCTCAAAACTTTCTGTGCAGGTGCAGACAGTGGCACCCGACATGCCTGCCTTGTCGTTTTCAGTCGGGCACTCTTTGGGCCGGCGCAGCACGCAGAAACACCTAGATTGAAGATAAGCGCCTTTTTGTCATTGACCGCGACCATCATTGAAGATGCACAAACTTCTTTCTATTCCGGCCGAACGGAAGGAGATATCTGCTCAAAACTTTCTGTGCAGGTGCAGACACTGGCACTCGACATGCCTGCGTTGTCGTTTTCCGCCGGGCACTCTTTGGGCCGGCGCAGCACGCAGAAACACCTAGATTGAAGATAAGCGCCTTTTGCCATTGAATGCGACGAACATAGAAGATGCACAAACGTCTTGCAATTCCAGCCGAGTGGAAGGAGATATCTGCTCAAAACTTTCTGTGCAGGTGCAGAGAGTGGCACCCGACATGCCTGCGTTGTCGTTTTCTGCCGGGCACTCTTTGGGCCGGAGCAGCACGCAGAAACACCTAGATTGAAGATAAGCGCCTTTTGCCATTGACCGCGATGAACATAGAAGATGCACAATCTTCTTTCAATTCCGGCAGAACGGAAGGAGATATCTGCTCAAAAATTTCTGTGCAGGTGCAGACAGTGGCACCCGACATGCCTGCGTTGTCGTTTTCCGCCGGGCACTCTTTGGGCCGGAGCAGCACGCAGAAACACCTAGATTGAAGATAAGCGCCTTTTGCCATTGACCGCGACGAACATAGAAGATGCACAAACGTCTTGCAATTCCGGCCGAATGGAAGGAGATATCTGTTCAAAACTTTCTGTGCAGGTGTAGACAGTGGCACCCGACATGCCTGCGTTGTCGTTTTCCGCCGGGCACTCTTTGGGCCGGAGCAGCACGCAGAAACACCTAGATTGCAGATAAGGGCTTTTTGACATTGACCGCGAGCAATATTGAAGATGCACAAACGTTTTGCAATTCCGGCCGAACGAAAGAAGATATCTGCTCAAAACTTTCTGTGCAGGTGCAGACAGTGGCACCCGACATGCCTGCGTTGTCGTTTTCAGCCGGGCACTCTTTGGGCCGGCGCAGCACGCAGAAACACCTAGATTGAAGATAAGCGCCTTTTTGTCATTGACCGCGACGAACATAGAAGATGCACAAACTTCTTGCAATTCCGGCCGAATGGAAGGAGATATCTGCTCAAAACTTTCTGTGCAGGTGTAGACAGTGGCACCCGACATGCCTGCGTTGTCGTTTTCCGCCGGGCACTCTTTGGACCGGAGCAGCACGCAGAAACACCCAGATTGAAGATAAGCGCCTTTTGCCATTGACCGCGACGAACATAGAAGATGCACAAACTTCTTGCAATTCCGGCCGAATGGAAGGAGATATCTGCTCAAAAATTTCTGTGCAGGTGCAGACAGTGGCACCCGACATGCCTGCGTTGTCGTTTTCCGCCGGGCACTCTTTGGGCCGGCGCAGCACGCAGAAACACCTAGATTGAAGATAAGCGCCTTTTTGTCATTGACCGCGACCATCATTGAAGATGCACAAACTTCTTTCAATTCCGGCAGAACGGAAGGAGATATCTGCTCAAAAATGTCTGTGCAGGTGCAGACAGTGGCACCCGACATGGCTGCGTTGTCGTTTTCCGCCGGGCACTCTTTGGGCCGGAGCAGCACGCAGAAACACCTAGATTGAAGATAAGCGCCTTTTGCCATTGAATGCGACGAACATAGAAGATGCACAAACGTCTTGCAATTCCAGCCGAATGGAAGGAGATATCTGCTCAAAACTTTCTGTGCAGGTGCAGAGAGTGGCACCCGACATGCCTGCGTTGTCGTTTTCTGCCGGGCACTCTTTGGGCCGGAGCAGCACGCAGAAACACCTAGATTGAAGATAAGCGCCTTTTGCCATTGACCGCGATGAACATAGAAGATGCACAATCTTCTTTCAATTCCGGCAGAACGGAAGGAGATATCTGCTCAAAAATTTCTGTGCAGGTGCAGACAGTGGCACCCGACATGCCTGCGTTGTCGTTTTCCGCCGGGCACTCTTTGGGCCGGAGCAGCACGCAGAAACACCTAGATTGAAGATAAGCGCCTTTTGCCATTGACCGCGACGAACATAGAAGATGCACAAACGTCTTGCAATTCCGGCCGAATGGAAGGAGATATCTGTTCAAAACTTTCTGTGCAGGTGTAGACAGTGGCACCCGACATGCCTGCGTTGTCGTTTTCCGCCGGGCACTCTTTGGGCCGGAGCAGCACGCAGAAACACCTAGATTGCAGATAAGGGCTTTTTGACATTGACCGCGAGCAATATTGAAGATGCACAAACGTTTTGCAATTCCGGCCGAACGAAAGAAGATATCTGCTCAAAACTTTCTGTGCAGGTGCAGACAGTGGCACCCGACATGCCTGCGTTTTTCGTTTTCAGCCGGGCACTCTTTGGGCCGGCGCAGCACGCAGAAACACCTAGATTGAAGATAAGCGCCTTTTTGTCATTGACCGCGACGAACATAGAAGATGCACAAACTTCTTGCAATCCCGGCCGAATGGAAGGAGATATCTGCTCAAAACTTTCTGTGCAGGTGTAGACAGTGGCACCCGACATGCCTGCGTTGTCGTTTTCCGCCGGGCACTCTTTGGACCGGAGCAGCACGCAGAAACACCCAGATTGAAGATAAGCGCCTTTTGCCATTGACCGCGACGAACATAGAAGATGCACAAACTTCTTGCAATTCCGGCCGAATGGAAGGAGATATCTGCTCAAAAATTTCTGTGCAGGTGCAGACAGTGGCACCCGACATGCCTGCGTTGTCGTTTTCCGCCGGGCACTCTTTGGGCCGGCGCAGCACGCAGAAACACCTAGATTGAAGATAAGCGCCTTTTTGTCATTGACCGCGACCTACATTGAAGATGCACAATCTTCTTTCAATTCCGGCCGAACGGAAGGAGATATCTGCTCAAAACTTTCTGTGCAGGTGCAGACAGTGGCACCCGACATGCCTGCGTTGTCGTTTTCCGCCGGGCACTCTTTAGGCCGGCGCAGCACGCAGAAACACCTAGATTGAAGATAAGCGCCTTTTGCCATTGACCGCGACGAACATAGAAGATGCACAAACGTCTTGCAATTCCGGCCGAATGGAAGGAGATATCTGCTCAAAACTTTCTGTGCAGGTGCAGACAGTGGCACCCGACATGCCTGCCTTGTCGTTTTCAGTCGGGCACTCTTTGGGCTGGCGCAGCATGCAGAAACACCTAGATTGAAGATAAGCGCCTTTTTGTCATTGCCCGCGACCATCATTGAAGATGCACAAACTTCTTTCAATTCCGGCCGAACGGAAGGAGATATCTGCTCAAAACTTTCTGTGCAGGTGCAGACACTGGCACTCGACATGCCTGCGTTGTCGTTTTCCGCCGGGCACTCTTTGGGCCGGCGCAGCACGCAGAAACACCTAGATTGAAGATAAGCGCCTTTTGCCATTGACCGCGACGAACATAGAAGATGCACAAACGTCTTGCAATTCCGGCCGAATGGAAGGAGATATCTGTTCAAAACTTTCTGTGCAGGTGTAGACAGTGGCACCCGACATGCCTGCGTTGTCGTTTTCCGCCGGGCACTCTTTGGGCCGGAGCAGCACGCAGAAACACCTAGATTGCAGATAAGGGCTTTTTGACATTGACCGCGAGCAATATTGAAGATGCACAATCGTTTTGCAATTCCGGCCGAACGAAAGAAGATATCTGCTCAAAACTTTCTGTGCAGGTGCAGACAGTGGCACCCGACATGCCTGCGTTGTCGTTTTCAGCCGGGCACTCTTTGGGCCGGCGCAGCACGCAGAAACACCTAGATTGAAGATAAGCGCCTTTTTGTCATTGACCGCGACGAACATAGAAGATGCACAAACGTCTTGCAATTCCGGCCGAATGGAAGGAGATATCTGTTCAAAACTTTCTGTGCAGGTGTAGACAGTGGCACCCGACATGCCTGCGTTGTCGTTTTCCGCCGGGCACTCTTTGGGCCGGAGCAGCACGCAGAAACACCTAGATTGCAGATAAGGGCTTTTTGACATTGACCGCGAGCAATATTGAAGATGCACAATCGTTTTGCAATTCCGGCCGAACGAAAGAAGATATCTGCTCAAAACTTTCTGTGCAGGTGCAGACAGTGGCACCCGACATGCCTGCGTTGTCGTTTTCAGCCGGGCACTCTTTGGGCCGGCGCAGCACGCAGAAACACCTAGATTGAAGATAAGCGCCTTTTTGTCATTGACCGCGACGAACATAGAAGATGCACAAACTTCTTGCAATTCCGGCCGAATGGAAGGAGATATCTGCTCAAAACATTCTGTGCAGGTGTAGACAGTGGCACCCGACATGCCTGCGTTGTCGTTTTCCGCCGGGCACTCTTTGGGCCGGAGCAGCACGCAGAAACACCCAGATTGAAGATAAGCGCCTTTTGCCATTGACCGCGACGAACATAGAAGATGCACAAACGTCTTGCAATTCCGGCCGAATGGAAGGAGATATCTGCTCAAAACTTTCTGTGCTGGTGCAGACAGTGGCACCCGACATGCCTGCGTTGTCGTTTTCAGCCAGGCACTCTTTGGGCCGGCGCAGCACGCAGAAACACCTAGATTGCAGATAAGGGCTTTTTGACATTGACCGCGACCAATATTGAAGATGCACAAACGTCTTGCAATTCCGGCCGAACGAAAGAAGATATCTGCTCAAAACTTTCTGTGCAGGTGCAGACAGTGGCACCCGACATGCCTGCCTTGTCGTTTTCAGTCGGGCACTCTTTGGGCCGGCGCAGCACGCAGAAACACCTAGATTGAAGATAAGCGCCTTTTTGTCATTGACCGCGACGAACATAGAAGATGCACAAACGTCTTGCAATTCCGGCCGAATGGAAGGAGATATCTGTTCAAAACTTTCTGTGCAGGTGTAGACAGTGGCACCCGACATGCCTGCGTTGTCGTTTTCAGCCGGGCACTCTTTGGGCCGGCGCAGCACGCAGAAACACCTAGATTGAAGATAAGCGCCTTTTTGTCATTGACCGCGACGAACATAGAAGATGCACAAACTTCTTGCAATTCCGGCCGAATGGAAGGAGATATCTGCTCAAAACTTTCTGTGCAGGTGTAGACAGTGGCACCCGACATGCCTGCGTTGTCGTTTTCCGCCGGGCACTCTTTGGACCGGAGCAGCACGCAGAAACACCCAGATTGAAGATAAGCGCCTTTTGCCATTGACCGCGACGAACATAGAAGATGCACAGTCTTCTTTCAATTCCGGCAGAACGGAAGGAGATATCTGCTCAAAAATTTCTGTGCAGGTGCAGACAGTGGCACCCGACATGCCTGCGTTGTCGTTTTCCGCCGGGCACTCTTTGGGCCGGAGCAGCACGCAGTAACACCTAGATTGAAGATAAGCGCCTTTTGCCATTGACCGCGACGAACATAGAAGATGCACAAACTTCTTGCAATTCCGGCCGAATGGAAGGAGATATCTGCTCAAAACTTTCTGTGTAGGTGCAGACAGTGGCACCCGACATGCCTGCGTTGTCGTTTTCCGCCGGGCACTCTTTGGGCCGGAGCAGCACGCAGAAACACCTAGATTGAAGATAAGCGCCTTTTGCCATTGACCGCGATGAACATAGAAGATGCACAATCTTCTTTCAATTCCGGCAGAACGGAAGGAGATATCTGCTCAAAAATGTCTGTGCAGGTGCAGACAGTGGCACCCGACATGCCTGCGTTGTCGTTTTCCGCCGGGCACTCTTTGGGCCGGAGCAGCACGCAGAAACACCTAGATTGAAGATAAGCGCCTTTTGCCATTGACCGCGACGAACATAGAAGATGCACAAACGTCTTGCAATTCCAGCCGAGTGGAAGGAGATATCTGCTCAAAACTTTCTGTGCAGGTGCAGAGAGTGGCACCCGACATGCCTGCGTTGTCGTTTTCTGCCGGGCACTCTTTGGGCCGGAGCAGCACGCAGAAACACCTAGATTGAAGATAAGCGCCTTTTGCCATTGACCGCGACGAACATAGAAGATGCACAAACGTCTTGCAATTCCGGCCGAATGGAAGGAGATATCTGTTCAAAACTTTCTGTGCAGGTGTAGACAGTGGCACCCGACATGCCTGCGTTGTCGTTTTCCGCCGGGCACTCTTTGGGCCGAAGCAGCACGCAGAAACACCTAGATTGCAGATAAGGGCTTTTTGACATTGACCGCGAGCAATATTGAAGATGCACAAACGTTTTGCAATTCCGGCCGAACGAAAGAAGATATCTGCTCAAAACTTTCTGTGCAGGTGCAGACAGTGGCACCCGACATGCCTGCGTTGTCGTTTTCAGCCGGGCACACTTTGGGCCGGCGCAGCACGCAGAAACACCTAGATTGAAGATAAGCGCCTTTTTGTCATTGACCGCGACGAACATAGAAGATGCACAAACTTCTTGCAATTTCGGCTGAATGGAAGGAGATATCTGCTCAAAACTTTCTGTGCAGGTGTAGACAGTGGCACCCGACATGCCTGCGTTGTCGTTTTCCGCCGGGCACTCTTTGGACCGGAGCAGCACGCAGAAACACCCAGATTGAAGATAAGCGCCTTTTGCCATTGACCGCGACGAACATAGAAGATGCACAAACTTCTTGCAATTCCGGCCGAATGGAAGGAGATATCTGCTCAAAACTTTCTGTGCAGGTGTAGACAGTGGCACCCGACATGCCCGCGTTGTCGTTTTGCGCCGGGCACTCTTTGGGCCGGAGCAGCACGCAGAAACACCTAGATTGAAGATAAACGCCTTTTGCCATTGACCGCGATGAACATAGAAGATGCACAGTCTTCTTTCAATTCCGGCAGAACGGAAGGAGATATCTGCTCAAAAATTTCTGTGCAGGTGCAAACAGTGGCACCCGACATGCCTGCGTTGTCGTTTTCCGCCGGGCACTCTTTGGGCCGGAGCAGCACGCAGAAACACCTAGATTGCAGATAAGGGCTTTTTGACATTGACCGCGACCAATATTGAAGATGCACAAACGTCTTGCAATTCCGGCCGAACGAAAGAAGATATCTGCTCAAAACTTTCTGTGCAGGTGCAGACAGTGGCACCCGACATGCCTGCCTTGTCGTTTTCAGTCGGGCACTCTTTGGGCCGGCGCAGCACGCAGAAACACCTAGATTGAAGATAAGCGCCTTTTTGTCATTGACCGCGACGAACATAGAAGATGCACAAACTTCTTGCAATTCCGGCCGAATGGAAGGAGATATCTGCTCAAAACTTTCTGTGCAGGTGTAGACAGTGGCACCCGACATGCCTGCGTTGTCGTTTTCCGCCGGGCACTCTTTGGGCCGGAGCAGCACGCAGAAACACCTAGATTGAAGATAAACGCCTTTTGCCATTGACCGCGATGAACATAGAAGATGCACAGTCTTCTTTCAATTCCGGCAGAACGGAAGGAGATATCTACTCAAAAATTTCTGTGCAGGTGCAGACAGTGGCACCCGACATGCCTGCGTTGTCGTTTTCCGCCGGGCACTCTTTGGGCCGGAGCAGCACGCAGAAACACCTAGATTGAAGATAAGCGCCTTTTGCCATTGACCGCAACGAACATAGAAGATGCACAATCTTCTTTCAATTCCGGCAGAACGGAAGGAGATATCTGCTCAAAAATTTCTGTGCAGGTGCAGACAGTGGCACCCGACATGCCTGCGTTGTCGTTTTCCGCCGGGCACTCTTTGGGCCGGCGCAGCACGCAGAAACACCTAGATTGAAGATAAGCGCCTTTTTGTCATTGACCGCGACCTACATTGAAGATGCACAATCTTCTTTCAATTCCGGCCGAACGGAAGGAGATATCTGCTCAAAACTTTCTGTGCAGGTGCAGACAGTGGCACCCGACATGCCTGCGTTGTCGTTTTCCGCCGGGCACTCTTTGGGCCGGCGCAGCACGCAGAAACACCTAGATTGAAGATAAGCGCCTTTTGCCATTGACCGCGACGAACATAGAAGATGCACAAACGTCTTGCATTTCCGGCCAAATGGAAGGAGATATCTGCTCAAAACATTCTGTGCAGGTGTAGACAGTGGCACCCGACATGCCTGCGTTGTCGTTTTCCGCCGGGCACTCTTTGGGCCGGAGCAGCACGCAGAAACACCTAGATTGAAGATAAGCGCCTTTTGCCATTGACCGCGATGAACATAGAAGATGCACAATCTTCTTTCAATTCCGGCAGAACGGAAGGAGATATCTGCTCAAAAATGTCTGTGCAGGTGCAGACAGTGGCACCCGACATGCCTGCGTTGTCGTTTTCCGCCGGGCACTCTTTGGGCCGGAGCAGCACGCAGAAACACCTAGATTGAAGATAAGCGCCTTTTGCCATTGACCGCGACGAACATAGAAGATGCACAAACGTCTTGCAATTCCGGCCGAATGGAAGGAGATATCTGTTCAAAACTTTCTGTGCAGGTGTAGACAGTGGCACCCGACATGCCTGCGTTGTCGTTTTCCGCCGGGCACTCATTGGGCCGGCGCAGCACGCAGAAACACCTAGATTGCAGATAAGGGCTTTTTGACATTGACCGCGACCAATATTGAAGATGCACAAACGTCTTGCAATTCCGGCCGAACGAAAGAAGATATCTGCTCAAAACTTTCTGTGCAGGTGCAGACAGTGGCACCCGACATGCCTGCCTTGTCGTTTTCAGTCGGGCACTCTTTGGGCCGGCGCAGCACGCAGAAACACCTAGATTGAAGATAAGCGCCTTTTTGTCATTGACCGCGACCATCATTGAAGATGCACAAACTTCTTTCTATTCCGGCCGAACGGAAGGAGATATCTGCTCAAAACTTTCTGTGCAGGTGCAGACACTGGCACTCGACATGCCTGCGTTGTCGTTTTCCGCCGGGCACTCTTTGGGCCGGCGCAGCACGCAGAAACACCTAGATTGAAGATAAGCGCCTTTTGCCATTGAATGCGACGAACATAGAAGATGCACAAACGTCTTGCAATTCCAGCCGAGTGGAAGGAGATATCTGCTCAAAACTTTCTGTGCAGGTGCAGAGAGTGGCACCCGACATGCCTGCGTTGTCGTTTTCTGCCGGGCACTCTTTGGGCCGGAGCAGCACGCAGAAACACCTAGATTGAAGATAAGCGCCTTTTGCCATTGACCGCGATGAACATAGAAGATGCACAATCTTCTTTCAATTCCGGCAGAACGGAAGGAGATATCTGCTCAAAAATTTCTGTGCAGGTGCAGACAGTGGCACCCGACATGCCTGCGTTGTCGTTTTCCGCCGGGCACTCTTTGGGCCGGAGCAGCACGCAGAAACACCTAGATTGAAGATAAGCGCCTTTTGCCATTGACCGCGACGAACATAGAAGATGCACAAACGTCTTGCAATTCCGGCCGAATGGAAGGAGATATCTGTTCAAAACTTTCTGTGCAGGTGTAGACAGTGGCACCCGACATGCCTGCGTTGTCGTTTTCCGCCGGGCACTCTTTGGGCCGGAGCAGCACGCAGAAACACCTAGATTGCAGATAAGGGCTTTTTGACATTGACCGCGAGCAATATTGAAGATGCACAAACGTTTTGCAATTCCGGCCGAACGAAAGAAGATATCTGCTCAAAACTTTCTGTGCAGGTGCAGACAGTGGCACCCGACATGCCTGCGTTGTCGTTTTCAGCCGGGCACTCTTTGGGCCGGCGCAGCACGCAGAAACACCTAGATTGAAGATAAGCGCCTTTTTGTCATTGACCGCGACGAACATAGAAGATGCACAAACTTCTTGCAATTCCGGCCGAATGGAAGGAGATATCTGCTCAAAACTTTCTGTGCAGGTGTAGACAGTGGCACCCGACATGCCTGCGTTGTCGTTTTCCGCCGGGCACTCTTTGGGCCGGAGCAGCACGCAGAAACACCCAGATTGAAGATAAGCGCCTTTTGCCATTGACCGCGACGAACATAGAAGATGCACAAACTTTTAGCAATTCCGGCCGAATGGAAGGAGATATCTGCTCAAAACTTTCTGTGCAGGTGTAGACAGTGGCACCCGACATGCCCGCGTTGTCGTTTTCCGCCGGGCACTCTTTGGGCCGGAGCAGCACGCAGAAACACCTAGATTGAAGATAAACGCCTTTTGCCATTGACCGCGATGAACATAGAAGATGCACAGTCTTCTTTCAATTCCGGCAGAACGGAAGGAGATATCTGCTCAAAAATTTCTGTGCAGGTGCAAACAGTGGCACCCGACATGCCTGCGTTGTCGTTTTCCGCCGGGCACTCTTTGGGCCGGAGCAGCACGCAGAAACACCTAGATTGAAGATAAGCGCCTTTTGCCATTGACCGCGACGAACATAGAAGATGCACAATCTTCTTTCAATTCCGGCAGAACGGAAGGAGATATCTGCTCAAAAATTTCTGTGCAGGTGCAGATAGTGGCACCCGACATGCCTGCGTTGTCGTTTTCCGCCGGGCACTCTTTGGGCCGGAGCAGCACGCAGAAACACCTAGATTGAAGATAAGCGCCTTTTGCCATTGACCGCGACGAACATAGAAGATGCACAAACTTCTTGCAATTCCGGCCGAATGGAAGGAGATATCTGCTCAAAACTTTCTGTGCAGGTGCAGACAGTGGCACCCGACATGCCTGCGTTGTCGTTTTCCGCCGGGCACTCTTTGGGCCGGAGCAGCACGCAGAAACACCTAGATTGAAGATAAGCGCCTTTTGCCATTGACCGCGATGAACATAGAAGATGCACAATCTTCTTTCAATTCCGGCAGAACGGAAGGAGATATCTGCTCAAAAATGTCTGTGCAGGTGCAGACAGTGGCACCCGACATGCCTGCGTTGTCGTTTTCCGCCGGGCACTCTTTGGGCCGGAGCAGCACGCAGAAACACCTAGATTGAAGATAAGCGCCTTTTGCCATTGAATGCGACGAACATAGAAGATGCACAAACGTCTTGCAATTCCGGCCGAATGGAAGGAGATATCTGTTCAAAACTTTCTGTGCAGGTGTAGACAGTGGCACCCGACATGCCTGCGTTGTCGTTTTCCGCCGGGCACTCTTTGGGCCGGAGCAGCACGCAGAAACACCTAGATTGCAGATAAGGGCTTTTTGACATTGACCGCGAGCAATATTGAAGATGCACAATCGTTTTGCAATTCCGGCCGAACGAAAGAAGATATCTGCTCAAAACTTTCTGTGCAGGTGCAGACAGTGGCACCCGACATGCCTGCGTTGTCGTTTTCAGCCGGGCACTCTTTGGGCCGGCGCAGCACGCAGAAACACCTAGATTGAAGATAAGCGCCTTTTTGTCATTGACCGCGACGAACATAGAAGATGCACAAACGTCTTGCAATTCCGGCCGAATGGAAGGAGATATCTGTTCAAAACTTTCTGTGCAGGTGTAGACAGTGGCACCCGACATGCCTGCGTTGTCGTTTTCCGCCGGGCACTCTTTGGGCCGGAGCAGCACGCAGAAACACCTAGATTGCAGATAAGGGCTTTTTGACATTGACCGCGAGCAATATTGAAGATGCACAATCGTTTTGCAATTCCGGCCGAACGAAAGAAGATATCTGCTCAAAACTTTCTGTGCAGGTGCAGACAGTGGCACCCGACATGCCTGCGTTGTCGTTTTCAGCCGGGCACTCTTTGGGCCGGCGCAGCACGCAGAAACACCTAGATTGAAGATAAGCGCCTTTTTGTCATTGACCGCGACGAACATAGAAGATGCACAAACTTCTTGCAATTCCGGCCGAATGGAAGGAGATATCTGCTCAAAACATTCTGTGCAGGTGTAGACAGTGGCACCCGACATGCCTGCGTTGTCGTTTTCCGCCGGGCACTCTTTGGGCCGGAGCAGCACGCAGAAACACCCAGATTGAAGATAAGCGCCTTTTGCCATTGACCGCGACGAACATAGAAGATGCACAAACGTCTTGCAATTCCGGCCGAATGGAAGGAGATATCTGCTCAAAACTTTCTGTGCTGGTGCAGACAGTGGCACCCGACATGCCTGCGTTGTCGTTTTCAGCCAGGCACTCTTTGGGCCGGCGCAGCACGCAGAAACACCTAGATTGCAGATAAGGGCTTTTTGACATTGACCGCGACCAATATTGAAGATGCACAAACGTCTTGCAATTCCGGCCGAACGAAAGAAGATATCTGCTCAAAACTTTCTGTGCAGGTGCAGACAGTGGCACCCGACATGCCTGCCTTGTCGTTTTCAGTCGGGCACTCTTTGGGCCGGCGCAGCACGCAGAAACATCTAGATTGAAGATAAGCGCCTTTTTGTCATTGACCGCGACGAACATAGAAGATGCACAAACTTCTTGCAATTCCGGCCGAATGGAAGGAGATATCTGCTCAAAACTTTCTGTGCAGGTGTAGACAGTGGCACCCGACATGCCTGCGTTGTCGTTTTCCGCCGGGCACTCTTTGGGCCGGAGCAGCACGCAGAAACACCTAGATTGAAGATAAACGCCTTTTGCCATTGACCGCGATGAACATAGAAGATGCACAGTCTTCTTTCAATTCCGGCAGAACGGAAGGAGATATCTACTCAAAAATTTCTGTGCAGGTGCAGACAGTGGCACCCGACATGCCTGCGTTGTCGTTTTCCGCCGGGCACTCTTTGGGCCGGAGCAGCACGCAGAAACACCTAGATTGAAGATAAGCGCCTTTTGCCATTGACCGCAACGAACATAGAAGATGCACAATCTTCTTTCAATTCCGGCAGAACGGAAGGAGATATCTGCTCAAAAATTTCTGTGCAGGTGCAGACAGTGGCACCCGACATGCCTGCGTTGTCGTTTTCCGCCGGGCACTCTTTGGGCCGGAGCAGCACGCAGAAACACCTAGATTGAAGATAAGCGCCTTTTGCCATTGACCGCGACGAACATAGAAGATGCACAAACGTCTTGCAATTCCGGCCGAATGGAAGGATATATCTGCTCAAAACTTTCTGTGCAGGTGTAGACAGTGGCACCCGACATGCCTGCGTTGTCGTTTTCCGCCGGGCACTCTTTGGGCCGGAGCAGCACGCAGAAACACCCAGATTGAAGATAAGCGCCTTTTGCCATTGACCGCGACGAACATAGAAGATGCACAAACTTTTAGCAATTCCGGCCGAATGGAAGGAGATATCTGCTCAAAACTTTCTGTGCAGGTGTAGACAGTGGCACCCGACATGCCCGCGTTGTCGTTTTCCGCCGGGCACTCTTTGGGCCGGAGCAGCACGCAGAAACACCTAGATTGAAGATAAGCGCCTTTTGCCATTGACCGCGACGAACATAGAAGATGCACAAACTTCTTGAAATTCCGGCCGAATGGAAGGAGATATCTGCTCAAAACTTTCTGTGCAGGTGCAGACAGTGGCACCCGACATGCCTGCGTTGTCGTTTTCAGCCGGGCACTCTTTGGGCCGGCGCAGCACGCAGAAACACCTAGATTGAAGATAAGCGCCTTTTTGTCATTGACCGCGACGAACATAGAAGATGCACAAACGTCTTGCAATTCCGGCCGAATGGAAGGAGATATCTGTTCAAAACTTTCTGTGCAGGTGTAGACAGTGGCACCCGACATGCCTGCGTTGTCGTTTTCCGCCGGGCACTCTTTGGGCCGGAGCAGCACGCAGAAACACCTAGATTGCAGATAAGGGCTTTTTGACATTGACCGCGAGCAATATTGAAGATGCACAATCGTTTTGCAATTCCGGCCGAACGAAAGAAGATATCTGCTCAAAACTTTCTGTGCAGGTGCAGACAGTGGCACCCGACATGCCTGCGTTGTCGTTTTCAGCCGGGCACTCTTTGGGCCGGCGCAGCACGCAGAAACACCTAGATTGAAGATAAGCGCCTTTTTGTCATTGACCGCGACGAACATAGAAGATGCACAAACTTCTTGCAATTCCGGCCGAATGGAAGGAGATATCTGCTCAAAACATTCTGTGCAGGTGTAGACAGTGGCACCCGACATGCCTGCGTTGTCGTTTTCCGCCGGGCACTCTTTGGGCCGGAGCAGCACGCAGAAACACCCAGATTGAAGATAAGCGCCTTTTGCCATTGACCGCGACGAACATAGAAGATGCACAAACGTCTTGCAATTCCGGCCGAATGGAAGGAGATATCTGCTCAAAACTTTCTGTGCTGGTGCAGACAGTGGCACCCGACATGCCTGCGTTGTCGTTTTCAGCCAGGCACTCTTTGGGCCGGCGCAGCACGCAGAAACACCTAGATTGCAGATAAGGGCTTTTTGACATTGACCGCGACCAATATTGAAGATGCACAAACGTCTTGCAATTCCGGCCGAACGAAAGAAGATATCTGCTCAAAACTTTCTGTGCAGGTGCAGACAGTGGCACCCGACATGCCTGCCTTGTCGTTTTCAGTCGGGCACTCTTTGGGCCGGCGCAGCACGCAGAAACACCTAGATTGAAGATAAGCGCCTTTTTGTCATTGACCGCGACGAACATAGAAGATGCACAAACGTCTTGCAATTCCGGCCGAATGGAAGGAGATATCTGTTCAAAACTTTCTGTGCAGGTGTAGACAGTGGCACCCGACATGCCTGCGTTGTCGTTTTCAGCCGGGCACTCTTTGGGCCGGCGCAGCACGCAGAAACACCTAGATTGAAGATAAGCGCCTTTTTGTCATTGACCGCGACGAACATAGAAGATGCACAAACTTCTTGCAATTCCGGCCGAATGGAAGGAGATATCTGCTCAAAACTTTCTGTGCAGGTGTAGACAGTGGCACCCGACATGCCTGCGTTGTCGTTTTCCGCCGGGCACTCTTTGGACCGGAGCAGCACGCAGAAACACCCAGATTGAAGATAAGCGCCTTTTGCCATTGACCGCGACGAACATAGAAGATGCACAGTCTTCTTTCAATTCCGGCAGAACGGAAGGAGATATCTGCTCAAAAATTTCTGTGCAGGTGCAGACAGTGGCACCCGACATGCCTGCGTTGTCGTTTTCCGCCGGGCACTCTTTGGGCCGGAGCAGCACGCAGAAACACCTAGATTGAAGATAAGCGCCTTTTGCCATTGACCGCGACGAACATAGAAGATGCACAAACTTCTTGCAATTCCGGCCGAATGGAAGGAGATATCTGCTCAAAACTTTCTGTGTAGGTGCAGACAGTGGCACCCGACATGCCTGCGTTGTCGTTTTCCGCCGGGCACTCTTTGGGCCGGAGCAGCACGCAGAAACACCTAGATTGAAGATAAGCGCCTTTTGCCATTGACCGCGATGAACATAGAAGATGCACAATCTTCTTTCAATTCCGGCAGAACGGAAGGAGATATCTGCTCAAAAATGTCTGTGCAGGTGCAGACAGTGGCACCCGACATGCCTGCGTTGTCGTTTTCCGCCGGGCACTCTTTGGGCCGGAGCAGCACGCAGAAACACCTAGATTGAAGATAAGCGCCTTTTGCCATTGACCGCGACGAACATAGAAGATGCACAAACGTCTTGCAATTCCAGCCGAGTGGAAGGAGATATCTGCTCAAAACTTTCTGTGCAGGTGCAGAGAGTGGCACCCGACATGCCTGCGTTGTCGTTTTCTGCCGGGCACTCTTTGGGCCGGAGCAGCACGCAGAAACACCTAGATTGAAGATAAGCGCCTTTTGCCATTGACCGCGACGAACATAGAAGATGCACAAACGTCTTGCAATTCCGGCCGAATGGAAGGAGATATCTGTTCAAAACTTTCTGTGCAGGTGTAGACAGTGGCACCCGACATGCCTGCGTTGTCGTTTTCCGCCGGGCACTCTTTGGGCCGAAGCAGCACGCAGAAACACCTAGATTGCAGATAAGGGCTTTTTGACATTGACCGCGAGCAATATTGAAGATGCACAAACGTTTTGCAATTCCGGCCGAACGAAAGAAGATATCTGCTCAAAACTTTCTGTGCAGGTGCAGACAGTGGCACCCGACATGCCTGCGTTGTCGTTTTCAGCCGGGCACACTTTGGGCCGGCGCAGCACGCAGAAACACCTAGATTGAAGATAAGCGCCTTTTTGTCATTGACCGCGACGAACATAGAAGATGCACAAACTTCTTGCAATTCCGGCTGAATGGAAGGAGATATCTGCTCAAAACTTTCTGTGCAGGTGTAGACAGTGGCACCCGACATGCCTGCGTTGTCGTTTTCCGCCGGGCACTCTTTGGACCGGAGCAGCACGCAGAAACACCCAGATTGAAGATAAGCGCCTTTTGCCATTGACCGCGACGAACATAGAAGATGCACAAACTTCTTGCAATTCCGGCCGAATGGAAGGAGATATCTGCTCAAAACTTTCTGTGCAGGTGTAGACAGTGGCACCCGACATGCCCGCGTTGTCGTTTTGCGCCGGGCACTCTTTGGGCCGGAGCAGCACGCAGAAACACCTAGATTGAAGATAAACGCCTTTTGCCATTGACCGCGATGAACATAGAAGATGCACAGTCTTCTTTCAATTCCGGCAGAACGGAAGGAGATATCTGCTCAAAAATTTCTGTGCAGGTGCAAACAGTGGCACCCGACATGCCTGCGTTGTCGTTTTCCGCCGGGCACTCTTTGGGCCGGAGCAGCACGCAGAAACACCTAGATTGCAGATAAGGGCTTTTTGACATTGACCGCGACCAATATTGAAGATGCACAAACGTCTTGCAATTCCGGCCGAACGAAAGAAGATATCTGCTCAAAACTTTCTGTGCAGGTGCAGACAGTGGCACCCGACATGCCTGCCTTGTCGTTTTCAGTCGGGCACTCTTTGGGCCGGCGCAGCACGCAGAAACACCTAGATTGAAGATAAGCGCCTTTTTGTCATTGACCGCGACGAACATAGAAGATGCACAAACTTCTTGCAATTCCGGCCGAATGGAAGGAGATATCTGCTCAAAACTTTCTGTGCAGGTGTAGACAGTGGCACCCGACATGCCTGCGTTGTCGTTTTCCGCCGGGCACTCTTTGGGCCGGAGCAGCACGCAGAAACACCTAGATTGAAGATAAACGCCTTTTGCCATTGACCGCGATGAACATAGAAGATGCACAGTCTTCTTTCAATTCCGGCAGAACGGAAGGAGATATCTACTCAAAAATTT